>NC_090934.1:712526691-712827627 GCF_040938575.1 Ambystoma mexicanum | reverse complement strand
AACACGGCACTACTAGCTATAGCGAAATTGTGTGAAACAATAGAGACTAAAATAAGCGGACAGATGTCTATGATAGAGTTGTTCACTCGTAAAATAACCAATATAAAAACCCTCGTCAAATCTGGTGTTAATTTAAATATACAATAATTAAAGAGTCCCCCAAATGTGGTAGACCAACTCATAGACAATAAAGTTACCCAAAGTGAGGAAGTTACCAATGTTGAAGGAGAATGTAATCACCAATCGGAAAAAAGCATGGAGACACAAATCGGCCCAGCAGATATTGGTAAAGAGTTCAGAAAGGAAAAAACACCTGAAAAAGTGCAATCTACAAACACGAAAGGCGAATCTGAGAAATTAACTGATATAAATCCAGTGGTTGAAGTAACACCTCTTAGTAAAGTCAACATGTTTAATGTATTTACACCTATTGGGGACAAGCAGGTTGTAGAAAAAGATCCAATGACAAAGTTTAATATGTGCACCAAAAAAGGTAGAAAACAGGTGAGCAGAGCTCAGCATCTTAAGTTGAAAACAAGACCAAGAAGGATTATAAAAGCAGATAGTCGCCTGCACAATCCAGCGAGTGAGATATTGTCCTCAGTTCCAATGAAAGATGCCCCCTTGATAGTGGTTTCTAAGCCTGTAGGCGAGATTATAGTACCACCGTCAGCCGTCAGCCTACGGGCCGCTAGATGATCTTGTGGCGCTTTCCAATGGGGTGGTATCTCTGAGCAAACTATTGTTTAATACTCAAGTGTCGTGATTTACCAGGCGCCCAATATGTGTTAAATAGAGCAAGTATACTAAATATCTGCTCAGAAATTCCCATATTGAAGAACCTGATAACAACAGATATCGACCTAGTGGAATTTATTAGTAATCACAAACTGGATGAAGCTAAAATATATGTACGATCAGGGCTGGTCGCTAACATATTGTGGCAAGCTAAACCAGATTTATTCAATTTAGGGTTTGTACTAACCCAAAATAATCCAGTAATACCACAGACTGAGAAATTAGCAATGAGAATTTACAAACCAAACCAAATGAGAGAAATGGAACAACTTACAGACATGCATTCCTATACAGATAGGTCATAACAAGTGGTGGCGAATGAGAAAATAAGTATAGTCTCTTGGAATACAAGAGGCCATAAGCATTTCATTAATTCATGGGAAACGGAACTCGGTTTGTACAACCTCATTGTATTGCAAGAAACTTGGTTGATGAATGCCCCAATATGGGACTCACATACCATTTTAATTACACCTGCAACAAAACAACTAATGGGGCGTCCAAAAGATGGTCTCCTGATAGCAATTAAAAAAGCTGCAGCATGAAATGCATATTGTGTCCATCTCCATCACCATGTTTTCAAATAGCAAAGATAACTAGGGGGCATTGGTCTTTGCTGTCGTTAATGTTTATTGGAGCAGACAATCAGCACCAGCAGAAACTTGTTCTGGAAACATACTCCTAATATTGGATATGTTACTTTTAGATTCTGAAATTGTACACACTATAATCATGGGAGATTTAAATCTGCATCTCATCACAAATGTCAACATAGAATTTTCTTGTGATGAAATACGATGGTCCTCCATGATGAAAGAAAGAGATTTCATAATGTTAAATGGCACAATACAGAGTGATGTACCAGCGCAACAAACGTGGAGTAGAGGTCATCAAAAATCTATTTTGGACTATATATACGTAAACTCTGGTTTTCTAAAGCATGTGACCTCATTAGAAATCACTCCATCGAAACAGAGTGATCATAGTATCTTACATATGTCCTGTGTGATACCAACAAACTCCTTGAGCCTCCAATGGATGGACCATTGTAAAAATTTGATAGTAAACAATGGGGGCAATCGACTTCGTTGGAGTTGACCTAAATTGGATCAATATACGCTAGATATTGCTAAGGTCCTCGGATCCCCTACAGTGAATGGCACTGAATGCTATGTCCAACTAACACAGATATTTAAATAACACAAGTTACAAGATCAAAGCATTAAGTTTGAGCATTGCCATCCCTTTGATTCCATTCTAAAACATCGGAAAGCAGTGCTAAAAAATGAATTGCGCATGTTAGATTGCCAAACAAATATAGATATAAAAGTAAAGAAAAAAGAGCTAAGAAGGGCATATAAAGCCTGGCTGAGAGATCGTAAACATCTATGGAAACAACTGGATAGTGGCAATGCTCAAACAAATTGTGAGCAAATCTAATAGTGGCATATGGGCCTTTATTAATAATGCTACATCAAAAAATCAGAGTGTGGTACAAATTAATGCCATTCCAAAAGAAGACTGGGAGAAATATTTCGGAGAATTGTACATCTCCCCTTTTGAAAAAATTGAATGGCCCACAACTTCTGAAAACAGAACTCATTCATTTTGCATTGAAATTGAAGACATTATATACTGCATTACTAATTTGAGCCATTCACGAGCAATGGGTCCCGACGGCCTACATAACGGTATGATGAAAAAACATCCACAGGAATGGGCAGGAATACTGTATCGAATCTTTAACCATATCTTTGTAGTAGGTCACATCCCAAAATCATGGAAGCAGTCATTGATTGTCCCGATATTTAAGAAAGGCAATAGAACTGACCCGAAATCATATAGACCAATTGCGTTACTGGACTGTCCAGGAACATTTTTTGCACGGCTGGTCCTCGGACAATTCAATGTATGGCTTGACGCAAATAACCATCGAGATCCATTCCAGACGGATTTATACCTGGGCTCAGGACAGGAGTTAATATTATTACCATAAGCAGTATATTGTGCAAAATGAGACAACATGGCTGACCATTATATACTGCATTCATAGACCTTAGAATGGTGTTCGACGCCATACCACGAGAACTTCTATATAAAAAACTAATGAATAAAGGATGCCCGTGGTACATCTTAAAATGGGTAATAGAACTATACTCAAAAACTTCTGTCCGGGTCAAATTATCCGCAGAGGGATTATTAACAAACCCCATTGAAACAGCCTGTGGTTTGAAACAGGGTTGCTTATTGGCATCTGCCATGTTTAATTTCTTTATTGCTGACATCAATGAGTGTTTTTCTAAAATCAAGGCAGACTCCCCGAGAATTGATGGAATGCATGTAAAATACCTTTTCTATGCAGATGACATGGTGCTATTTTCCAAAACACCGAATCGGTTGAGAGCATTACTTTGTGCGCTGGATTGTTATACCCAGAACAATTATATAATGATTAATGTAGCAAAAACCAAAATAATTCAGTTTGGTAATATCAAACAGCGTAATGCCAAACATAAATGGCCAATGCAGAATGTGTATTTGACATCTGAACCAACATACATATATTTAGGCACCTTGGTATCGAATCAAGCAGGTCGAGTCGCATTAGATCTGCATATTAAACACAAATTGCAGACAGCAATTTCTCAAGCACGTATAATTTGCGCCAAATTTTGTAAATTCTCAATATCTCCTGTTCTGATATATTACAAGAAGAAAGTAAAACCGGTAATTACGTATGGCTCAGAAACTTTACCTGTTAGATCATATAGCTACTGGGTCAAATTAGAAGGCGAATATTGGAAAACACCCTCAAGCTTCCAAAATCAGAACCCATATGTCTTATAAGACATGAACTTGGCTTAATATCTTTGCATGCAGTACATGGTTGGAAAATATGCTCTTTTTATAGGAAATGTATTCTATTAGAATCCAAAAATGCATTATTTCATGTCCTAGAAAAATATCTATTGAAATCAACTCATGTGTTTCCATCACTATGACGAAGGAAAGCAGAAAAAGTCATTATTAAAGCAGATGTCACGTTAAAATTATTACTGGAAAATCCGGACAAAGCAAAAGAGGGGATTTGGAAAACTGATTGGATACAAACTAGACAGGCATGCTACAAATATCAAAAGTTTGCGAATAATCCATTTACTATGAAAAGTTATGGTATAGTTGAAACATACTTAACACAATTCCCAAGTTCACATCACCGGAATGGTTATTTACGCTTTCGTTTAAATCTATGGCCCACAAAGGAGCTAATGTATCTGCGTAAACAGATTCCAACCAGTGAATTGAAATGTCGGTTTTGTAAACTTGTACCTGAAACAATGAAACATCTATGCACAGAATGTGGTAGCATATATCACCTAAGAGTGATACATTTTAAACATTTGTATGAGGATAACAAAGATCTTAATGTAGATCAATTTTGGGAAATGATATTTCATACAACAATGCGGAGAGTCAGATATGCAATTCTTAATTTTCTATTTAGCTTGAAGTTAAAAACTGGGAAAACTTAACAATCATAATGATGTCCCTTCTTTACTGCTGACATTGCTGTATGAATTGTATTGTGTTAAGACTGTTTTATCATTCGTTTGATTGATTATGCATTTAAAGAAACTCGTGTTTTTATTTTTGTATTTTAAATGTTGAAAAGTCAAGATTTATCTTGATTTAAACAACAACGAATAAAAATAAATTAAAAAAATGAGCATTGGGAATAGCTTTCTGCTCTGTATGCCTCATACTTAAATGATAACAGTTGCCTATTTAGATATCATAAATTCAGCATAACAGAAATGTGATGCTTTATCATCTCTCCACTATGGACAAATAGTGCATTATTTGAATGCAAGTATTGAGCATCACCCTAACTAAAAGGAAAGCTATGCATGCAAACGTGTGATGACTTCATCACATCCGCCTTACTAATCCCATGCCATAACTAGATCGAAGACACAGATTGGATCATTTTAACATCCTCACTCGAGTTGCAACTAATCATGGGCAAGACTTCTGCATCTCAAAGCAGCAATTTGCTTGGCGCCAGGAGCAAAAACTCCTGTCCTTCCTGGCTATCGGGATATAGCCAATACAGTGCGGATCACACGTGCAAGGTGGAGGTCTGCCAAAATATGTGGGAATGTTCGGATAACTCAATATATTCTCTGCACACTTACGCTGGGAGGACAACTACATTTTCTCTGAGACGTGCCTTCATTTATGAACGGCCAAAATGAATGCCACCCTTTAAATTACAATTTCCTTTATGGTTGTACTTTTTTAGAATAGCTGACCAACCTGCAACGTGGGTGTCATAAAAACGTACTTTTTCTTTGCCAAAATATTGATGGCTACCAGTTAAGATACTCGAGGTATGCCACTAACTATAGTATTATCTAGATAAATATGCCATTTTTTTACTTAAAATATTACCTGGGAAACAGCATTAAATAACAGGTATTTTAATTTTACTCAGTTTCTGAAAAATGTCAGACCTCAATATTACCATAGAAGCAGCTGCATGATAAATCCATTGCTGGAAAAAGTAAGCCCTCTATATAATCAGCTTTATAAACTCAATATCTGATTTTTCTCCAACCATTTGGGGCAAATCTGCCATAATGACATTGATATCATTTTTTTTTAATTTTAGTTTTCATTCCATCACATGTATACATGTAATAAGTACCTGTTTGGAAAGTGTGGTCAAGTGCACTACAGTTTGGCAGCATCTGTGTTTCCTGTTATTCTGCACCTCTCCGGTACCCATTGATTTGGACTTACAGCTCGACAATCAACAATCTTGCCTGAAGGACTTAATGTGCAGCGCACATTTGCGTGGGTGTGTTTGGCAAGTGCGGTCAACTGCTCTACAGTTTAACAGTTTGGCAGACTAGTGGCGAGGAGAGGAGCAGGTAATATCACAGGACAACGTCCCGGTGAAGTAAATTACATAGCCAGTACCTTAAATGGGTAAATTAATAGAGGCACTATAAAACTAGCGTTGATTAAGCACTGCTTTTGAGCTTTTGTCATGCCTCCCTTTAGAAAGGCAAAACCAGCTGATTACAATTTATGCCAAAGACAAAAATAGAAAAGGCAATGGTGGATACAACCATGATAGTGAGAAAATGGATGATGTAAATATCCACCCTGTAAATTAGCTGTTATTTCCAACAGAGGTAGAACAATTTTTTTGAGGTGGGGGTAAACTCCAAACTTGCCGAAAATGTCCCAACTGAGGTTGAAGCAAGTAACGAAACAAATCAACCGAAGTAGATGGAGATAGATGACAATAACTTCTCGTTAGAGCTATGTCACTGTGTGGAAAAGCATTGATTAGGATCAAGAAGTCATTGAGGCTGACGTCATACATTAAGACCTGAATATTTTGAACGAAGGTACACAGCCCCCAGTGCGATCTTCTATTTGGTTATCTGCCGCTACAATGTTGTTTGCTGAAAAACCTAATGAGGACATGTGTGCCTCATTACAAGTTTGCTGGTACAGTAACAACTGTACCAGTAAGCTTGCCGGTATCGTTGTTACCGTACCAGCAAACTACGAGTTCTGCTCCCGGGTGCCTTTATGTCTGCCAGGTCTGACCTGGCAGGCGGACCAGCACCCGCGAGCAGAGCATGGCTGATGCACCGGCACCATTTTGAATGGTGCCGATGCATCCGGCCTCCCCATTACCAATGAGCCCTATCGGGCTCAATGGGAATGGGGAGCAATATTTTATTGGTGGGCAGGAATGGGCAATTACCGGGTCCGGTAATTGCACATTCCCGGGTGCTGGTAAAAAGAAACGACTCCTGCGGCATCTGTGCTGGTTTAACCGGCACGGCTCCCGCCGAGGTCCTAATGAGGCCATTGGAAAATGGCAAAAGCAAATATGCTGACAGCACTGCTATAGAAACACTGTAGTTTGTCATCAAAATGCGGTTAGGGACTTATACAATTAGCAATACTGTTTCAAAGCACCTACAGGGCAAACAAGGTGGGTACAGGAGAGGTAGACAATGAATTACAGCAAAGAATAAATAATTATAATCGAATTAATAGTACAAACAAATAATGAAAATAAAGTAAAGGGTAGACAAACCTACAATGCCTTGTGATTGTTCAGAATGTGCACGTGCAAAGGGGGGAGAGTTGAGTGATAGGCGTTTTGATGCTCATAAGTGCTCAGGGTAAGTGCTAATAGGAGGAGAGCGTAAGTGCAACCACCCATGGGTATGGTGAGCCAAGTAAGTGCACATATCTACAGCCAAGGGGCAGATATTACAAGAGTCGAACAGTCACATCTTTCAATAGAGATAGAAATATTGAACATCTCTATTAAAAGTTTGGAAAACGATCTAATGTGTAATTATGATGCAGCGAAATCTACAAAACTGATGAAACTGAAATACGACTTGAACAAGATACTAAGTGATAAGGCAGAGGTCCCGATGTTTAGGTCCAAATGTAAATATTTTGAAGGGGGGAGAAGTGTAGTAGATTACTGGCCCACAGGTCAAGGTTGAGAGAAGCAAACAGATCAATAGATACTATTAATGGCAATCACAGTGTGACTAGAGACCCAAATGAAATTAATAAAATCTTTAAAAGCTTCTACGAGGACTTGTTCAGAGATCAATCTCAAATGGACTCGGATCAGTTGAACCAGTTTTTCGGATCAGTGCAGATCAAGCAATTGTCAAATACAGAAAGAGTCTTGTTAGACTCAGAGATTTCTCTTGATGAAGTGAGAAATGCAATCTAGAAGCTAAACCTAGGGAAATGTCCGGGCCCAGACGGGCTTCCGATGTAATTCTATATAGTGATGCCAGAAAAAGTATTAACATTATTGAGAGACATGTTCATAAGTCAAAAGGATTACTGTCCCCGACTTTAAGGCATGCTACAATCTCTCTTCTGCATAAGCAGTGTCGACCATAACTCGACACAAGTAGCTATAGACCAATCAGCCTAATACATTGTGACTCTAATATACTATCATTGATCCTGGCCAACAGGTTGGAGAAGATACTCACTAAGATAATTCACCCAAATCAGGCTGATTTCATTAAGGGGAGAGTCTCACATCGAATATGAGAAAGTTACTGCTTACCCTGGAGAAATGCCAGAAGCTTAATTTGGACTCAGTAGTCTTATCTCTTGATGCAGAGAAGGCATTTGACCGTTTGAAAAGGAGCGTCTTGTTGGGGACCATGGAGAGAATTCATTTTGGCCTGGATTTCTTGAGTTGGGTCAAAGTGCTCTATACAAAACCAACTGCTGAGATCAACGCAAATGGAGTCATATCTGAAATATTCAAATTACAATGGGGGACAAGGCAGGGTTGCCCTTTGTCTACTCTACTATTTGTGATCTCGATTGAACCGTTGGAAGAAGACATTATATCAAATAACAGGATTGTGGGGATTGAATACAATGGAGTATGCCAAATGTTTTAGGATGATTTACTGCTGGTCGTCTAGGAACTCGCTTCTTCAATATCCGAGTTGATGAATTCAATCGAAGAATTCAGCCTTGTATCAAATTATAAAGTTACTTGGTCTAAATCAAATGCTTTACCATATTCACACTTGACAAATAGCAAGCTGCTGAAGGATCTGGGCTTCAGGTGGTGTCTGACATAAATGAAATATCTAGATGTTTGGGTCACTGTGAATTTGAGTGACATGATAAGCCTGAATTTGGACACACTGTTGCAGAAGATGAAATCAGAAATAGGCCGCTGGAATGAGCTCAGCTTGTCTATTGGCGGTAAAGTAAATGCTATAAAAATGGTACTGGCTCCAAAATTAAACTATGTTTTGGGCATGATCCCTCTTCCTGTTAGTAAACATGCCTGGAGAAGCGGGGATAGTGTTTTACAAACGAGTTTATGGAATAAGAAAACACCAAGATTAAAACTTTGGAATTTGCAGTTACGAGGGGACAGAGGAGGTTAATATTCCAAACTTCCAACAATATCATCAGGCATATTCTTTACGTCATGTCATGCCATTTCTAACAGATGTGAGAGATTATTGGGCCAAGGCAGAGTCTAGGGGTTCAGGCCTATTAGATACTTGGGCCCTTCTCTTCACTATCACAACGGAGCGGGAAGGACATTCTCTTTTAACAAACTTCCTCAGATCCACTTGGAGATCATATGAGATAACAACACAATTAACCCCTGGTAAGATTGACACTTCCTCTATTTGGATGAACCAAGATATCAAGACAATAAAGTCTTGTTTTGGCCAGCATGGTTCTCTACTGGCATCAATAGAGTTGATGACCTCTTTGTAGGAGCAAGATGGAAAACGTTTTGAGAACTGAAACTAATATGAGCTATCTGCTGGTACATATGGTGAGTACAGGAAACTGAAGAGAGCAGTGAACATTCTATCTTTGGACAAATCTGAGTTTTTGTCTGTTTTTAAGAAAATTGGCAAAAGTTATAATTTGGCATGCAAGATGTACAATTTGCTGAGCAATTTTGCAAGAGGGAATGGAAAGATTGTGCAAGTCTGGTCTAGTTGCCTGAGGTAGGAGATGACACCGGATGGATGGAGTGATCTGTGTGAGAAAATCAAAAGAATTTCCCTGAATGTAGGAAAAAGGTCCAGTCAGGTAATAATCTCGAATAGAGTGTTTTGGATACCAGTCAGGATGAAGGAACAGAAATTGACAGCATCAGACAGCTGTTGGGGATGTGGTCACGTTTGTGGCAGAATGGAACATAGGCTATGGGAGTACCATAAGGTGAGACATTTCTGGAGTGAGATTGCCACCACGATGAACAAAGTACTCAAGGTAAATCTGGACTTTGATTTCGAGACTTTAATCATAGGAGAAACCGCCCTGCTGGAATCTTTGAATGAGAATCAGACCATGTGGATTTTAAGAGCGGCTACGATGGCGAAGAAGTTGATTCTACGAAATTGGAAGTGTGCTGGTTATCTGACAAAAGACAATTGGTTGGAGGAAATGTATTGTACATGCAATATTGAAAGTGTGATCTATTATGTTCAAAAGAAAAGGCCTGCTTTTAATAAGATCTGGGAGGCCTTTTTGAATGCGGAATTGACTTTATCTTGCATCCAAAATCAATTTGGCCTTCAAAAAGATAAGTAGACATTCATGCTTTGTTTTATTTATTAAAGAGTAATAATGTCAGTTGCATGCTTCGTGATTTGGTCAACTTTCGAATGTAATGAGTCTTGTAGAAGGATTCTCAAATTCATTTGATTATCTGAAGATATTCTTTTCTGGCTTTTACGACTTCGGTTGTTTTTTTAAATTTAAAAAAAAAAAAATTCTCTCTTCCTTATCTTTTCTCTCTTTTTCATTCATTATCATTTTAATGATTCATGTATATAGTTATAAAATGTTATGTTATGATATGGTTTTGTAGTGTGTTAAGGGTTAATAAAATAGATTTAAAAAAAAAGAGATATCAATGCATAAATGTGCTGGCATAGTGCCATTGTCTCCACAAAAGAATATGGTGAATGATGATTTCATAGTTGAAATAAGGCTGAATGCGATGAAGACATACAAATCTTGGATACCATCAACCCGGAAATTACCAAACACTGTTAATAACAGCATTTATCTGTTTTGGAGAGAGAGGAGTTACGGCTCTGCGATCAGCGACTGCCTTGGTCGATACTCCACGCAGGCAGTGGGCATGATCTGCACAGGGATATGGGGCAGAACACGCAAAATGAGGAAGAACAAGGGAAAAAGCAGGCATTACAAGGGATGGCTTTGGGGTGCTGGTTGCAGTTATAGGAGACCCCACCCAGTGTCACGGAGGTGCTGGCTTGGTTGTGTGGGACTCCATGCAGTTTTCTCAGAGTACATGTTTTTTCACAGCCAGTGAGGCCGAAAGGTAGGTGAATGTGACTGTTTTGCCTTTGCATGGGGGTGTGTCGGCATCATTCAGACTTGCAGATAGGCCTACTTTGCGGGAACATTTCCATGAATACGCGGAGAGCGCAGGATCGCGCAGAGTCATTTTCGGCACGCAGGCTTTGCAGGATCTCTCTGCACATTTCCATGAACATCAAGGAAAAAATGGAAGAGGATATGGAGGCCACAGATTGTTTAAGCAGTGTGGAAGTCTTATCTTTTGAAATGGGTGAAGGATCGACTCCTGAGCCAGTGATGTGCGAGAAAAGCAAGGACACTGCAGACAACTCTCCCTTAATTTGGGAAATAAGTAACACAGACGCACTGTCAAAGGTTGCAAGCAAGACATTGGGCCTCATTACAAGGAAGGCGGTAGAGGGTTAATGGCGCTGGTAGAGCTGGCGGTGCCGTTAACCCTCTACCACCTCATTACAAGGTTTGCTCGCGGGTCCAGCTAAGGATGTCTGGTAAAACCAGGCGTCCTTAGCAGGACCCGCCAGCAGACTAGGATGCTAACAGCGGGCCCGTCATTAACAGGCCCGTTGTTAGCATCCTCCCCATTTCCTTTGAGCCCTATGGGGGCTCAAATGGAAATGGGGTCCCAGGATAGGGAATTACCGGGCCCTCCAGGGTCGGAATGGCCCGGTAATTCCTCATTCCTGGAACCCAGACCCAGTACCCATTATGGGGGTAGCCATGCCGCTAAAAGCAGCATGGCTACCTCCATACTCGCAATGAGGCCCATTTTCTTTCAGCAACTTGTTCCCTAGTGCTATTCTGAAGAAACAGTGTAATGAATCTCTCAATATTCATCACATCCACTTAAGATAGATCATGATATTCAAGCAATAATACCTGTCACAGGGTCGTCGCTTAGAATAATTGAGCAGGACAATGAGAAGGGGAAAGAGAGGCTACAGCAAAAACACTTTAGGCCAAGTTAATCGCGTCCATCACAAACGAAAACAATGCACTAGTTTTGTGAAGGGCGGCCTGACTATCACTACCCCTATCAGGAAAGGATGGTAGTATCTGATAAAAGTGAAGTCATCACTGCTTCTGGCTTTCAAGAGTGGTCTTGGATCTCTGGCTTTTTGCCAGTTAATCCTTATCGTCGCCCGTGATTGCTAAATATATTGACATGGAACACACATGCATGCACATTCCCATTTCCTGAGTGGGTCAGGTGGACATGAATTACTATATAAATATAAAAAAATTATTTTGCAAAAGTCATGGCTCACTCAAGAGGATATAATTGATAGATGTACGTTATATCATGTTTTGGCAGTTAAGGGTCACAAAGGAAGGCCTATGGGAGGCCTGATTATTGGGCTAACTTAAGACCTTGTTGCCAGAAAAATAGTGGTGGCCCATAATAAACTAAGGGGCTAATTGACAGAAGTGTTTTATAATGGCAAAGCACCATTGGAAAACACTCTGTGAATAAGGGCCTATGTGTCCTTGGGATGGAGGTTCTGATGCAGGGAAAATTCCATGCTGTCGTTAAGGCTGAGAATAAATTGTGATGCAGTACAACCTAGGATAATTGGTGATGCTGAAATAAACATGGGAGTGAATATGATGGTCTGATCTAGTAAAAACCAAAGTGCTATGAATTCATTTCTCGCTAAGGTAACTATAACTGATCCTAGGAATCGGCTGAGGCTTCGGCTTTGGAGATAATTTCTTGGTATAGGCATCTGATGTCAGAAGCAGTACCTATTAGAAGCAGAACAGGAGTTGGGAAAGGTAGAACATTTTTTTAAAAAAAAGCAAAATGTCTCTTGTGTTAGCATACCAGATTGATCAAGAAGCATCATGCTGATATGCAGGAAGCCATCATATTGATTATGAAAGAAAAAATAATTATAACAATTGGATAAAAAGATGGTGATCTTCAGTTATGAATGTTCAATGGCAGAAGATGCTTAAAATTATTACAAATGCTGGTACCAAAAGCATATGGATGATCTTATTTGAGGTCAGGGGAAAAAGTCAGGCTCAATAATAAACCCTATAGATGAAGAAACGTGGGTTAAACATGTACAAAAAACATACTGTGATAAGAATAAAAACAGTAATGGGGAAGGGAAAGTGGAAGCCCACCTTTCTATCTGGCCTTTGACAAAACAGACATTATTATGAAGAAACATAAACTAAAGAGATCAAGGGTGCCCAGCTCGAAAGGGCTTGCAAATATGGTGTTCAGCAGCCACCCTGAGATCGGGAGTGATCTATGCATGATTTTGATCAGTTGCCTGTCTGAGGGGGTGTGGGGGGCAATTCCTGAAACCTGGAGAAAGGCCATTCTCATTGCAATTTATAAAAAGAATAAGCGCACAGTACTGTCCAACTACAGATTGTTATCTACGTTTGACGTGGCAGGAAAAATCTTTGAGACCTTGATAAATTGAAAAATGGATCGAAGATTATAAAATCCTTGGCCCTTTTCAAATGGGTTTTAGGGAAGGATCAGTACAATACACAATCTGATAACAACAAATAACCTGATGAACAAGGCTCATAAGAGTGGTAATCCACCTCTTCATATGATGTTATTGAATTTATGTGAGCATTGAATACTGTTAATAGGGACAGGTTATGGCTTAAGCAAGAGTAGTGGGGGATATCCAGGGATCTTCTGCGTATATTGAGACAATTTCACTCAATGACACGTGTTCAGGTCAGGTTGGATAGCATAGGCGCATGCACCAAAGAAATAAATATGACTAAAAGACTAAAACAGGATTGTGTGCTTGCACCCATACTATTCACCCTATATCTGACAGATCTTCCTGACTTCCTGATCACAACTAGAAATGTTCCTTCAACGGATGGGCATCATCATGTTATATGGATTTCAAATGCAAATGACGTGGTTCTACTAGGATGGGACTTACACGTACCACTAATGTGTTATCATGATATGCTTTGGAGAATGATCTCATTATTAACTGTTAAAAGACATAAGGGGCCGATTCATGGAATAAATGTGCGCCGAAAAGGGGAGCGCAAGTGTGAAAATCGCAGCGCAAGCGTGAAAATCGCAGTGCACGCGTGCCAAAGATGCACACATCGATTCATGGAATTCAGTGTGCATGTAAATCCTGGGATGGGCGCTAAATTCGTGGGTGCTGCAGGCGGGCGCACACGTCACTAAACGGCGTGCGCTACGCGCACAGGGAAAGCGCACATAGTGCAGCGCACACAAGAAAAGTGGGCGCAACATGGGGCGTAGCACGCATAATGGGGAACAACGTGTGAAAATGTGGACATTATGGGGGAAGTACAGGAGGTAAATGCTCGCAACGCCCACACGCGTGCTAACAACACGTATTCATGGAATCGAACAGGGGAAAGGCGTGCGCCAAAAAAGGCGCGCTAATCCGGAAACACGTACCCCAGCAATAAGCAGGCATAAGCGGCCCCGCACAGCATAAAAGTGCGCGCAAACAACAAACAAGCTCAGACGCTACGATGTATATACCGTTCCTCGCATCAGTGGTTGTGGGACACCGCAGGAGGAGGAGGATAGCCAGGCCCCGCATTTTTTTACCCAGGACCAGTTTTTTGGGATGCCTGATGACCAGGTGTATGGGAGGTACAGGTTTCCACCAGACATAATCCAACACCTGGTGAGGGAGTGGGAGGATGACCTCACATTGGAGCACATATTCGGAGTGCTCAAGTCACGCTGTCGTTCCCTTGACTGCTCTGGTGGGCAGCTGCTATATGCGCCCCCAGGAGTGTGCAGGATCATAGTGGCAGCATGTTTCCTGCACAACGTTGCAACCTGGTGGGGCGTGCCGGTGGACATTGTGATGCCCCCACATCCCCAACGACATGCACGGCTGCTGTGCATGGGACGTGAAAGGGCACGTGGTGAGGCAGCCCGTACCCAGCTTGTGGCAAATGACTTCACCTAAAATCCCACCCCTGCGGAGTGCACACAGCCATGGGAAATACCAGCTGACAATCAAAGATGATGAAAAAAGGGAAAGTCAACTGTCACAACCATACCAGCCTGAGTTTGTTCACCTGGAAGTGTTACATTGTGTGCATCCCTAGCTACGTAAAGACAGCCAATGCTGTGTCACAAAAAGACACACAGTCATGCAGCATGAACGACTAGCCCCTTGCAAAATACCATATCTAAATAGTGCGATGTCACCCAACCCCTCCCCATCTCAGCTACCCAACACACCATGTCATGGCATGCAATGTGAAAGCAACCAAATGAATGCACAACACATGACACAAGTGTCACAAAGTGCACTGTCCCTAATGGAAACAGGCTACAGACAATATGCTCTCAGTAATCAATTAGAAACAGCACACATGAGCAAATACTTACCGGCAACACAAAACATCAGTACAGGATGAAACAGTGGCAATATATGACAGTAAAAAATTAAAGTAGTGCAAGTGTCACAACCTAACTAAGGCAGCACATCGACCCCTTCCAACTGCAGAGTGTTGCTGTCAGGCAAATGTGTCAGTGTACTGCATACAACATGAACTGCATCTGCAAAGGAGATGGGCTTATTAAGACAGGAAGAAGCTACATGTATATAAGGATAAAGACATGGGTGCACAAGCAATTATCAATCCACCATGCAATGGAGAATCGTACACACAGTTTTGACTACATTCTGGCCACACAACTCATGGGAGCCTAAAGTTACTGTCACTTGGTCGCACCCTTTGGAAGCCCCTGGAAAGGGGAAGCAGGGGGGGTGTGTGTGTCAGGAACCCAAGAATCTAACCCAAAGACAGGACAAGCCTGCATGTTCCCAGCTGGAATACACAGTAGGTGCCTACGGGAGCCACACAAAGCAACACACTGTAAAAGAAAACAATAATAAATAAAAAAAACAAAAATGGCCATGTGTGGACCAGTTGGGGGGGAGGCCACCCAGGAGGGATGAGATACATGGTGCACCCCAACACCCACATGCGTGGATGTTGAGAGAAAAAAAAACCTCCATGGCCTCATGACCTGCATGGCTAGGCTACAGTGGGAGAACTGTCGTCGCTGTCATCACCCTCTGCTGCTACATCAGGAGGTGGCCATGATATGGGAGGCAGACTACACAAAGCCCTGGTTTGGTCCTCCATGGCAGCAAGCATGCAGGTTTGGAAGGTTTGGTTGTGGTGGATAATGGTACGGAGATCCCCATGCAGCACCTCATGGGTAGCAGGCATTTCTGCCTGCATGGCATCCGTGATGCCCGGATCTCCTGATGAGTTGCCTGGACCTCAGCTGAGAGTGTACGTGTCAGCTGCTCCAGCTGCTGTTCTGCCATTGTACTCCGGGACACCTCAAGTTCACCCAGAGTATCTCTGAGGGACCTGTGTTGTAACCTGAGGGCTTCCCTGTGTTACTGTGACTCTACAGATATGGCTGTGCCAAGAGTCTCCAGTCCAGTCTGTCGGTCCCTGTCGGACACCAACATGTCCTCCCTGTGTGAGTGGCAAATGGAGTCTGTTGCCTGCTGCTGGAGCTCCATCTGCCTTTCAGGGGGGAAAATGGAAGTGGTACCATATCCATTGCCTGAGCCATCATTTCACACGATGCCCCCTGTTGTGCTGCTATACTGTACATGGAGTTCTCCCACACAGTATTGCCTGGTGGCGCACGGCCACTGCGTTGGCGGGCACCACACCTTTTTGGGGCAAGGCAATGTGCACCTTGCTGTGCTGGCACTGCCTGAGGCTGCAGGACTGCATTCCTCCTTTGATCTGCTGGCCCAGGAACAGGAGCAAATATTGTGGAGTGTGACCCTGCATCAGTAACCGCCACAGGCGGACTTTCCAAAACTGAAATCCCCATAGAGGGGTCTACCCCCGGTACAGGTGGGTTGGACAGAACAGCATCCCTGCCAGATACACTCACCTGCGACGGCACATATGTCTCAATGTCCGATTCAGCACCTTATTCATAGAGGCTTTCGGAGGTGTACCCAGAGACACCCCTGGGTAGCATGGTCTGTAGGAGAAATGGGTTTTCACCCACCACCACTCCACGTCCTCCACTCGTGCCCGGTTGTGGGTGTGATTCCTCCTGGGTCTGCACCATCTCCTCCTCCTCAACAGCATCAAGTGCCTCATCACCTGCAAAAACATGAAAGATAACAAATGGAAACAAGCATGAGCACCATAGCACACACACATAGGCCTGACTAGGCAGAGATCCAGTACATAAATGACACATGTCCCACATGACAATAACCCTGGCATGCATGCACTGTCAATGAATTGGAAGGGGAGGCAAAAAGCAGACACAGAGGACTCCAAGATGGAAAAGCAACACATGTGCTGCATGCTGGATAGCACGGGTATCACACATTAGCCTGTGAGTGGCATGTGCAATACGCATACATGACACATGCCAACACACAGATGGCACATAGCATAGCCATGGTACATTTGACAAGTACAGCCATATGGTAGGAACTAAGTACTGTCACCCATCCATGTGAGATGGACATCATGAGATAAAACATGCAAAATAGTGTGACAAAACATGCATGTGCCACACGCTGCAACAAATCCAGCAGGCACATGGATACATCAATGGTTGGTCACTTCAACATGACAGAAGACAACAGTCATGTTCAACATTCAAACAGGGCCCAAAAATGATTGTGTGCAGGCCATGTGTAGGTGCACATTACTCAATCAGCCTGAATGGTGAAATCATTCCCATAACAAGGTAATAAATGTGGGCCATTGTGGGGTGTAATCTATGACTGAAGTATGTTACATTTGTGGCAGTATAACAAAAATGTGTGATAAAATGGCAAGGATTAAAACAATCAGGCTGAATGAACAGGAAAACGTTTTGAACAATGTTGTTGCAAGATGACAGTTGAAGGGCAACTGCAGTAATCAGGTGCAAATTGGCAACTGTGGTCAGAAGGGATACTGTCATACCCAAACACAAGGCCGGGGAATGGTTTGGAGGGACCACATGGGTGACTCATACCACTCATGACTAGACAGCCTCACCTGGCACTCAATCAGAACACATCACCCAAGCAACATGCACATGGATTGCACACACATGCATGGGCACTCACCGGACAATGCTTCAAGATCTGGTAGGTCTCCCATGCCTCGGATCTGATCCTCTGTGATGAAGCCTCCAGCGACAGACTCATGTTCAGTGAGTTGGTCGTCCTCTGGTGGAGACCCACCGCCAGTCACCAGAGTAGAGGCATGATTGGAAGCCAGCTTGTTCTTTGCTCTGCGTTTCTGGTCATTTCACTGCTTAGAGCAATCATCAGCTGTGCGCTTCACGAATCGGAGGGAACTAATGCGGTCCGTGATGGTCTGCCAGTGGGCCCTACGTTGACCCTGCAGTCACCACCATTTCGCGGCTATGGGCCGACACATAGGCCACAAGTGCATCTAGTTCGGCGTCATTGAAACTAGGCTTCCTTGACGTGCCGGAGTGTGTAGCCGTGTCTGGGGTCCCAGCCTGTACTGCAAGAGCACCCTTCTTCTTCTTGGAAGGTGGTGCGGACCCTCAGTGGCTTACGCTGCTCTGGTTGGTAGGGGCAGAAGCGCAGGTGGACTGGGCACTGGAAGTTTCCAAAGGCACAATGACCAAAGGTCTCACTGCAGGCATTGGCTGCAGGGTGATGTTGGCAGGACCAACCTCTGTGTGATGGACTTGGACTGACACTGTCCCTGCTGGGAGACTCGGAGCTGGGGTGGATTGAGCTGCAGCTGCCCCTGCAGCCTCCTCACCCTGGCTACTTGGGGCAGCAGATGACATTGCTGCCCCAGATCCACATGGCCTGGTGACAGCAACTTTCACTGCCACACATGGCTTAGACTTGGTGACACGGAAGTCAGCCTGGGAGTCATCCTGTGCCGGTTCAGTTGACAATATGGGCCAGTTTAACAAGGGCTGAGCTGGGATGGTGTCAGCTACATTTCCCCCAACCATTGGGGGGGCATAGGTGTCCCTGATTGGTCCTCCACACACTGGCCTCTTGGGCCACCCTGCACATCCTGGCCTCGTCCCCTGCCGCACCCACCTCTTTGAGCTTGGCCACCTTTGCCTCTCTTACTGCTTGGTCGCCTCCCAACCATGGCACTGATGTTGTGCATATGGGAGTTGCAGTAAACAATTGTCCTGGGCAACTGGGGTGAAAGGGGTAGGGTACTAGATGGAATTCGTACCCTAGTGTTCTAGCAAGGCTGTCTGTGACCCCTTGGGGAAGATTACGGGTCACGTAATGCACAGGCACCCCGAAAACAATATTTAACGTGCACGCAACCCCTGGTAGAGCACGTGCATGGAAAAATGAACCTGCACTACGCTGTGGCACCCAGAAACTCAAAAATAAACGTACTTGTGGTACACGCAGCCTACAATGACCTCTGAACATGTACGCAGCACACGGGGGCAACCACAGTTGGAAAATATGTGCGTGACTCACCGTCTGCCTGGAAAAAGAATGTGAAAAAGACGCACGTGTGCACGTTGAAACACCCCTGCCAAAAGAAGAATTGAACGCTGTCTGAGTAAACAGGGAGTACGAACTGGAACCGTTGTGAAGTTATCGCGTGTGAACTGACAAGAAGTACAAGAATCACCCGTTCGCTCTCCACAAAAAGCATGTACAAGAAAATGGCATTGCACGCATACCTTTTAATTCAGCCCACACGTGCAACATCACTTACGTGTGTACGCGCTAAGGCCCTTTCCTCCAATTGCCCGCAGTCACACCCGGACGTGCAGTTTTTGCACGTGTACAATCAACATGCACCCGTGTTGAGGTAAATGCCATTGCGCATCACGTCAAAGACGCGCTTACGCGCTAAGGGCCTTTCCTCGAATTACACGCTGACATGCACTTTTTTCACGTGCCAAATCACTCTATATCAAGTTGGCCACGCAACAACACACGGAAGACCATGCTCCTGCCCAGAAGGCCATTTTCCTGCCCCCCAGATCCCTGAGCATGCTCCCACCTGCCATCTACTGCTGCCTACCTGCCTGCTGCCCACGTGCCCTGCTATTTGGTGCCTTGACGTCAGCCATCTGCAGGGGTGCAGTTGCTGTGACCACCCCTGCTGGAACTGAAGACTCCCGAGTGGGATACCATCACTCCACAGCCCAGCCCCAGGACCCAGTTGCCCACCCACACCTGCCTCTGGGGTTGCCATGTCGGAAACAACACCATCTGGCACCACTGGCAACCCCCAGCCAGAGAGGCAGAGGGCTACCAGCTTCAGTGCAAGTGAAGTTGGTATCCTGGTGGAGCAAGTCCTGGGGCAGTATGATGCCCTCTTTGGAAGTTCGCGCACCGACAATGAAGGACGGAAGAGGATCTGGATGGACATCGTGAGTGCCATTGACGAGGAGGGGGTGGCAGTCTGCGACATTCAACACGTCCGGAAGCGCTGAGAGGACTTCAGGTCCAGGACCCTCAACAAGGCCTGGTGCCTCTTGAAGGCAGCGGATGCCAAGAGGTGCCAGGTCCGCCTAACCACAACCAAATGAGGGTCCTGGAACGTATACGCCCAGCACTCCACCTCCAGGTCCTTGAGAGGCAGACCCGTCTGGAGTCGAGCGGTAAGTGTACATGTGTACTGATTGGACGCTGTGCATGTTGAGGTGTGGCAGGAGTGTGCAGGTTGTACATATGTCTGTGTAGGGCCATGTATGCATGTGTATGTACAGGGAGATGAGCCTGCTGCATGTGAGTCCTTTCATGTGTGAAACACATGTATGGTGTATGTCTTGGTAAGCATGCTTGGCAAATGCAGGTGTGGGCGCACACATTTTTAAATCCTGTGTATGTACTGTGGGATGGTTGTGGTGTCACACATGGATGCTGCTTCTACCTGCATGTATCTGCACTATGTACATTTGCATGTGTGTGTATTTGAAAAGTTTGCAACTGTGATACACCATGGATGCATGTGACACTGACATGTAGGAGGCTGATTGCCAGATGTGACATGGATGGGGATGTTATCACAGCGGCAGGTGGTGGAGATGTACAGATGCATGTATGTGTGGTGGCGTGTGTGCATGTGTTCTGCATGTGACGTCAGGCTCATTTTCAGCAGCTCATGCTGTTGTTTGTGTATGGATGGTGCTGCCTGGTGCAACATTCCTGTTGATGTGCTCATGTGTGTGAGTTGAAATGACATGCGTGTTGGGGAGTGTGATGCCATGTTTGAAGTTTGACACTGCCACGCATGTACAACTGTAATGTGTGTATCAGACTATTCTACAGTGCCCTGATGCCTGTGTTTTATCTCTCTCTGTCTGCAGCGTCAACTGATGAAGAGGGCGGAGACGGTGCTGTGTAGCAAAGCGGCAGGGATCGCACTGCCAGCCGGAGACGCAAGACCCAGCTCCCCTCCCAGGTTGTTATCTCGTTGAGGAGTGAGGAGTCTGGTACCACGTCCGTGGCTGCAGCTGCCGAGGGTAGGTCCAAGCGGCGGAGGTTGGAGGTGGAATCCTCGGCAGCAGAAGGGGCAGCTGAGACCCCATAGGGTCCGATGGAGGAAGATGGCACAGAGTCATCCAGGTTGGTGGGGGGTTTGGTTGAGGAGGAGGCCGTGGAAGGGTCACACACGGGGTCTGGAGTGGGGATTCCACTGGTGCTAGTGGTGCAGTCCAGGGGCAGGGAAAGGAGGCAGCACAGGCTGCCGTGGAGGTGCCTGTGTGTAATCCTGTCCCCCATCCTATGACTGCATCATCCTGCACCACCAGGGATGCCTACGTCCAGACCCGTTTTCAGGGAGGGGATGAGCGCACAACAACTGGCCTTCCTCTCCCTGCGGATGTGGCAATCCGGGACCGGGTTGAGCCTATCCTGGCTGGGATGGCGTTGCGTCAACGGGGCATGCGAGGTGACCTGCAGTGTTTTCGTGAAGACACTGCACGTCATCTCGGATGCCTCTTTGACCGCATTGACCTACTGGAACGGGTCACCAGGACTCGATTCCTCCATCTGCTGGACCTTCTTCCAACCCCCTCCTCACCTGAACCCCCTATGCGCCAGTCCATACCATCTTCCGGCCCATGTATCACCTGGGTACCCTGTGGAGCTGCCTCTGACCCAGCAGCCAGGCTGATGGAGGACACATCCCTGCCACAGTCGGGAGTCAGAGGTCCAGCAGGGGTGGCCACATCAACAACTGCACCCCAGTAGGAGGAGGACGTTCAGGCATCAAGAGCCAGGGCACAGGCACAGCAGCAGCAGGCTCAAGGTGGGAGCGATGAGGGTTCGGGCCATCAACATCAGAGGGGCAGGCATCTGCCAGAGGGCAGGAGGACCCTGGATTGGGAGTGTCTTCCGTGTGGCAGCGGTTGGGCCAGCACATAGATGCGGAGTGGCGGCGGGCGGAAGAGGCACGGCTCACTATGGTCAGGGCGGAGAACTCCATGCGCAGGGCGCTGAGGCGGGCCGAGTGCCTCGAGACAATTCGCAGGGAGTTGGAGTTGGACATGGCGTCATCCTGTGAAACCTCAGGGCCATGGAACAGGCCTGCCTCCAGGACATAGAACAGGAGTTCGATGATGCCCTTGCCCGGGACATCGGCAAGTGAGCCGTAGGACTTGCCCGCCGCCATTGTACATAGTTAGTTAGTGTTAGTTAGTGTTAGGTTTCATTTATGTTTTTCTTTCATTTGGGGCGCTTGGACTATGCCCCACCTTTTTTGTAGATAGTTCTTCATTAGGTGGTATTTTTTGTAGGTTTCCTCTCAATGATTCGGCTCATGGACCCTGGATTTGTTATTTGTATATAGTTGAACAGTGGATTTTTCATCATTTATATTTTATTTTTCACCATGGAGCAATGTATTTTACTTATTTCTATCCATTTCGATTTGCATTGTTGGACAGCGGACACAAAATGGACACATTTTCATTTGGATTTATTTGGATTCTGATTTCATATTTTTTTTCATTTTGGAACATGCTGCATTTTATTTATTATTTCCATGATTGTATGATTTCATTCCATTCACTTCATTTTGTGTTGAATACATTTTTGTTTCATACTTCAATGTGTGGTATTCTCTCATTGGTTTCATGCATGTCACGATGTGGGTTTTCACATTCACTGGCACCCATTGTGTGTGTGTGATGGACATGTGTTGATGTACATACATGCCATTTGAGTTGTTTCATGTAATGGGCATTTCAATGTGGGGTGGATGTAATACTTGGTTGGTTCTTTGGGCAGGGGTGGCGTGTGTTGGGATTTTGGTGGCCATGAGGGCCATAATTGTGGATCATGATGACGTGTTGGTGGGAGACAGGAGTCGGGCCTGTTGGCAGGTGCCCGTCAATGCCAGGTGTGTGGGGGTGCAGGGGGACATGAGTCGGGGCCTGCTGGCAGGTGCCTGTCACTGCCGGGTGGGTGGGGGTGCAGGGGGACATGAGTCGGGGCCTGCTGGCAGGTGCCCCTCACTGCCAGGTGGGTGGGGGTGCAGGGGGACATGAGTTGGGGCCTGCTGGCAGGTGCCTGTCACTGCCGGGTGGGTGTGGGTGCAGGGGGACGATTTGGTGCTCACTCGTGCATGGTGACATGTGGGCTGGCTGGGGGGCATGCCCAGGGTGGATGGGCAACCTGAAGGGCATTCCCAAGGTGGATGGGCTGCCTGCGGGGCATGGCCTGGGGTGCAAGGTTGTCCCCGGTGGTGTGGGCTGCCTGCAGTGGTGAGGGCACACCTGGGAGGTCCCACACTGCCAATTTGCTTGTGATACTTCCTGCGCACCCCCAAGATACACGTACCCCACTCGGCCAGGGCCTAGCTCGTGTGATTCTCCCCGTGCACCCCTCCGAATACACGTATCCTGTTCGCCCAGGTAAATCACGTGTGATACTCCCCGCGCACCCCTCCGAATACAGGTACCCCGCTCGCCCAGCTAAATCGCGTGTGAAACTGCATGCGCACCCCTCAGAATACAAGTACCCCGCTCGCACAAGCCCTATCGCATGTGATACTCCCTGTGCACCCCTCAGAATACACGTACCCTGCTCGCCCAAGGCCTATCCCGTGTGATACTCCCGCGCACCCCTCAGAATACACGTACCCTGCTCGCACAAGCCCTATCGCGTGTGAAACTTCCCAAGCACCCCCCAAATGCACTGTCCCGGCCCTGTGAACTGGTGCAGGGTTAGCGCAGCCCTTTGCGCTGAATTGGTGATTTCAATGCCTTATCCTTGCGCAAGAGGCGTTCTTGGGGGCGTAACTGGTGCTGCGGGATGTTCTCTGCGCCAGCACTCAAAATGGCTTTGATGTTCCATGAATATGCGGTGTGCCATAATGCTGTTTAATGCACACGGCTGGCGCACGTTGGCGCACGTTACCTCTCTGCGCTGCTCGCGTGCGCTGCCTATGCACTGAAATCTATGAATTACCCTGAAAATATATGTGCATTGCGGATTCCTCTTAAATGAAAGGCAATATGCATATGGCGAACACACATATTGAGAGGGTCACCAGCTATAAATACCTGGGACTATATTTGAGCCATGATAAAAACTTTAAAGCTATGGATAATGTGAAATTGAATCATGCGTATGCCCCAATGGCGCTAGTTAAGAAATTGACCAATATGACTGCTGGTGTTGGGTGGAACTCCCAGGTATACCAAAGCTTTGCTGAAAGTCCGCAGACTTGGAAAGCCCAACTCCCTCCCCCAGTTTACAAGGAGGACTCAGTCAGCGGCAAGTTCAAACTGCGATTTATTACAGAAAAAACCTACAGGGATCGACACAAGAACACAGGTGGATTCAAGTACTTCTCAATGTCTCTTGGCTTATAGGCCAGTTTTACTGCAAAATTGCATCATTACTCTGTCATCACTTGGGCCCTTCTCCAAAAACCTATCTTGTGAAGGATTGGCTATTGAGACCTCTATTACCTATTTGGCTACCTATAGAAGTTATTCTACTGGCCCTCGCATGTCAGGTGGCTGGCCTGTCCAGGCCCCAATTCACTATCTATTACATTGTTGCAGAGTAGTGGGCTTAGCATTGGTGCTTGTCCGTTGCCATCCACCCCAGGAATGCTAAACTGTGATTGGTTAGAGCTGATTCCCAGGCCTGGGACTCAAACGAGTTCTCAGTTCTATGTGTACCTTTTCAAAGTAATGTGAATGATTATGGGTCTGTATTGTAACTTGCGTACACCACCTTTGCCTTATGAGAATATTCTCCTAATGGTAGGAACACTTGTTACAATCCACGTCTGGTTGCTGTGACTGGCTCCTCTTTTCCACCATGGAAGAATGTCCATTGTCTCATTTGTCTGTACCATGTGTTTACAGACCACAAAATCAAGCTCTGCAGTTCCTAATTATGAGGATTTATTCTGTTTCGCTGCAGCTGGTCCCTTTGTCATCTGGGGATTGGAATGTCTCTTCATATCTCTGACCTTGGCTGTGGGCCCTTTCTCATGCGTCTTGCTCTCTTATTCAGCTCTGTTCATCTCCTGCTCAGTGATTTGAGGCCTGCTGTAATTTTCCTAAACCTTATAATGCGGTTTCTACATTGTCCATGTTATATTATATTCCCTATGGGTTAGCTAAACGTGGTTCAATCAGGTTCCATATGTACTCCTATATGTCCACGCAACTATTGGCTTTAAGCATCAGCAAGCTTGCTCAGGATCTCTTCTGCCTTGTGGTTCTGCATTACTGCATTTGGCTAATGACAAAATAATACAAGCATTGACAGTATGTATATGTATCTGTCCTCTAACAATAGAACTGTGCACTCATGTTCTTCATGTATTCAAGTTTGTGTTTCTGTGGTGCAGCGCGAACTGCACATGTGCTTCATGTCTAACGCTGCTATGTCATGGTGTCTCTAATGACGTCAGTAACACGGCTTCTTGGTGCTTAGTCCAGGCTGTCCATATAGGTGTCTCAGTTCGTGAGCATGGGCTCTTCCCCCAAACATGGAAATGTTTTCATTGTATTTGGTCTTTATGGCTGGCTGAGCGGGTACCTCTCTGTGTATTTGTCAATCATTGGTGCATTTGGGATTCGTCTGAAATCAGCTGGGTGGCTGCAAGCATTTCTGGCCTTTCCTCTTGTCATGAATATACTGGCGTAGAGGGGTTGTCTCTGGACCCTGATTCTCTCTACACTGGGTACAGCATGAAGGGAGTAATTACAGTCTATTGACAAAGTATAGTCCTGACCATTTTGCATGGGCTGGAAGCTATGTATATGTATAAAATGGAATGGCTGAATTTGGTGGAGGGAAAAATCTGGAGAAGATTCTTAGGATTGGCGCAATGTGTTCCTATACAGGCCATCTGATTACAACTTGGGTTGACCTCGCTCATTAGTCTTTGTCATCTAAGGAGAGGCCTTTTGTTTATAAATCCGATGAAAGAGCCTAATTGTCCTTTGCTATCCTTATTGGTCCTTATAATTAAAAATGGGTAACCCGATTTAGGAGAATATGTAAAAATGTGCACAAAGCAATTTTCTCTTGTTGGTTAGAAAAGGAAATTGGGAAAGGAAGAGCATATTTTCAGAAAGGAATTTACAGGTAAACTTAAATTGTGGGATTGGGGATTAAATCATTCTAACTTGGCAAAATAGAACACGTATGATGACTATGTGAAATATCAAATTTCCTATCTATGTATTCAAAATTATCTGCAAATATGTCCTGCCCCAACATTAAGAAGGTTGCTATTACTCATGCGGTTTCACCATCTACCTAAACTGGGAATTTTAGGGACCAGATTAGGATTGCACATAGATAATAGAGGCTGAAGATTATGTAATATAGGCAATAACCCAGAGACAATAAGACATGTAATGACTCACTGTAGAGTATTTGAATCATTGCATAGTAATTATTTGGGATATTCTGTCCATGATTTAGAGGAAATAAAAAAGGGCATTCTTCTGGAGAAGGTGTTTAATGGCCAGTAATGGCCATTTGAATATGGCCCTTTGTACATTATGGGTGAGAGTCGCTGTCTGATTAGAGAATGCTAATGGGAAATAGGCCAGTGTACTGCAGTCCATACAGATCCTATAAACAAAATGATATCTGTTAATACAATTTTATAGTGAATATTAGTGTGGTCTTAATTCTTGTGAGACAGGTACTGTAAATTAATTACATATGTGTGATAATGTGTTAGAAGTATAATGTGTTGATTGTGATGTTGAAAAACGAATGTTGTGAACAGTTATTGGTATTAAAACACAATACATTTAAAAACAAGTCATAAGTCCTGTGCAGAAAAATGCAAACGCATACTGTGAAATTCATCTACCATACTCATAAAGGAATCTCACCCGATATTACTTTGTTTAATCTCTGTTCATCAATGACTTGTTTCTGGTATCTCCCACATTGTGCCTCTCACTTGCACTGCACAGTAACATTTCTTTGAAATCTATCCATATTTCACTTATTCACTTGTTGCACATGCATCATGCATGCAAATCAACCCTTTAGCTTTGAAAAATCACAGTTTTGAATAAAACACATGTTGACTATGTATCAACATCTTGTGAATAAAATGACATCAATTAAAACCTTTACGTGAACTCACTGAATTATGTTAAAATGTACAATTCCAACAAAGAATTGAAGAAAGTCTTACTACACCAAAACCAGAGTTATGTTTATGGGCACTTGTGAAACACATTTTACTTCACCTCTAAAAGTGCAGATATCAACCTAAACATTCTGCATACAAAAGAAAATGCCTTAAAAAGGGGTTCAAAGCCATAGAGCATGTATGATGTGCTCTTGTGAAATTTAACGATTAGAGAAATTGGAGATCTCTTAGTCAGTGTCATTGATGATTTTTTGAGGTTAACCGATTGCTTGCCCTAGGCATGTTTGAAGTATTATTGATGCTTTTGGAGCTGCTTGACATAAGTTGTTGATGAAGCACTTAGCAAAACGAAAATTTCAATAAACAATTTTTTAAGAGGGGCAGTGCCAGAAACAGTATGAGAGCTTTTATGACTTTGACATGCCATCCAGACAATGCATCTAATGATATCCTATAAACTGCTTGTCCGAGGACCAACACAGTTGGTGCACAGATATCGGCTTGAAGGCACAACATTTGCAAACCTGATTCCCAGTGTTTTTAGCAGCATAGGTGTCCAAAGGAAATCTCAGTTTAATGTACACATCTCTCATATTTGCTACATGTGCATTCATTGCAAATCCTACGAGTACTGCCTTTCTGCCTTTCCAAATATCAACAACCATTCTGTGGTGGGTATGCATGGCTGTAGAAAAAGCATGCTTGCAAATAGAAGGTTTTTAACAGTGCAGGCTTTAATGGGTGTAGCAGAAGAAGATTCCTTTTGAAGAATGATATATTTTCAACAGACAATGTTCAACTAACCAATATGTTTTGGGAAATTAAGTAGAGTACTTCCCTGAGAATTTGTAAAGGGTTGATCATCTTTTCTAGAAACTAATCCCAGACAATAATTTCCACCCAACAGACACAAGTGTAATGCCACAATGTTACTGTAAAATATTATTTTTCAAAAACTTAAAATCAATGTATGAGTTTTAGTGTAATCCTTAACTCTCTATCAGTTATCAAGCATATTTGTTTAGCTCACATCAAGATATTTAAAATGGCAGACTTTGAGATGAGATGCTTCTGAACATGCGCAAAGCTTAAAACATTTTTAGTTTCTGTCCTATTTGGAAGCAGTTAAGCAAAATTTGTCATGCGCCAAGCTCCCCATTGTCCCGCGCATCTGTTCCTAGCTGAGAGATGCTGTCTACCCTCACGTCTCTATTCCAGTTGGTGCTGGAGATGGGTATTTCATGAGCAGCGAGGGTTGCAGTATTTCCCCATTCACACATGGGGCACCAGTCGTGCCCTACCCTCACTGGGTGCCAGCATGATGAATGCAATGTGCATGCACGTTGGGCCGGCTCCCTGTTTCTGATCATGCACATGGTAGAGGGCTTAACAGGTTGCCATGGCAACACTTCCTGCGTCCCCTGCCTCGCTCACATTCTCGACACTATATAAACTGCCTGCGGAGTCGAGGCAGTGCATGTTAGTCTCTTTCCTGGCTAGTGTCTGACTCCTTTCCTGGTCCATCTTGCCTTCTGTTATTTCAGCCCTGGGGTTTGCTACCCTTTGGGGTCTGTTCTCTTCTGACCTTGTTTTACTACCTTTTTTGTTGTTCCCTAACCTCTCTCTACCTCCCATCCTGTGACTTTTCTCCTTTGGTCCTCCTGTTGGTTCTTGGCGCTTCCCGGCTCAATCCTGCTGGGGCCAGCCTTCCTGCGTCTTCCTCTGGCCCAACTTGTTGTAGGTTCCTCTTCTGGCCTCCTGTCTCACTTGTTCTCTGTCCTTGCCTGCCAGCCTTCTAAATCATTTGGTTAAAAAAAGAAAACGAAAGGTTAGCAAACTCACTCTGCGCACCCCTGGAAACACTGCACTTCCAGCAATAGTAAACAGATCCACCCATAACGCCAGACCCATCATGGACACAATATTCTACAGAGAAGGACTTTGCACATCTGTGACACCTGCACTGATGGTATTGATTGACAACTACCTGATACCCTTCTATATCAAACTACAAACCTGCCTACTAGCAGGAAAGGAAATGCTCTACACCAGCAAGCAACGAAACAGGAAGAACCTAGACCTGGAGTCCTTAACAAACTTACAAGACCTGACACTACCTAGCACCATTGAGCCAATCGAAACAACCCCAGATGTCATGGAAAACACACTCAACACTTGGATTACCAAGGGCCTAAACCACCTGGCACCAGCAAAACCTTTCAAAGCCACAACAAAAAAACCTGCCGCAAAATGGTTCACATACGAGCTGAAAGTACTAAAAAAAATGCAAAAAGGAAGAAACATGCAGCAAACAGTACAATGGACAAGACAAAATAAAATGCCAAAGTTAGTTCAGACTATACAAATCAATAGTACTGAAAGAAAAGAAAAATACAACACCACAAGAACTGAATCTGCAAACAACTCACAGAAAGAACTCTTCAGAATCATCAAAGTGATGAAAAAAAACTCATCCTGCAAGAAAGCCGTCATCCCATCGGTTTATAGTCATTTAATCTAAAACCATTGTATCTAATGCCATTCCATCGAAATTTTTCCATCTAAAAAATGTCCATCTAACGCATTTTTTTGTCTTTTTTCTTCTCTTTTTTTGGGGGTCCCCCCAAACCCCAGTTTTTTACCCTTTAAAATACACCTGAACAAAAATTAACGCTTTACCCCCAAAAACATGCATTAGATGGACATTTTTAAGATGGAAACATTTTGATGGAATGGTATTAGATGGAAAGGGTTTAGATGAATTAACTATATAACATCCCGACACAAGCACTATATTCTACTAAGATTAAACAGAAGAGACCACATCTCCCCAGCTCTGAAATGCATTCACTGTCTACCAGTAAAAAAATTCATCAAATTCAAAGCCCACTGCATCGCTCACACAAAGCTTTACACAGATAAGGGGCCTCATTATGACATTATGTGTCATTGTTTTGCCGGACCTGTTAATTGCCCATTTGCGGGTGCGGAAAAAAAGATGCTCCCCATTCCCATTCAGCCACAAAGGGCTGAATGGGAATGGGGAGGTTGGATGCACCGACACCATTTATAATGGTGCCGGTGCATCCGACATGCTGTGCTCGCGGGTGCCTTTCTGCCCACTAGGTCCCACCTGGCGGGCAGAAAGGCACCCACGAGCACAACTCGTAGTTTGCCAGTCTGGGAACTACGGTACTGGCAAGCTTACCGGTAGCGTCGTTCCCATACCAGCAAACTTATAATGAAGCCCAAGGAGTCAAATTCTTTCAGGACAAAATCAGCTGCTACCAGCCAAGAAGGGAGCTAAGATCAATCCATGAGTGTCAGGAGTGTTTCCTGTGTTGGGGCTGCCAGCGTTCACCTGATTACTCATTGCAAACTGCCTGAAGTCTGCTTTTGCTGCCTACTGCATAGCGAGGAGGAGGAGGTGCAAACCTAGAAAAACCCACTCTATGAAGCGGAGTATCGCATAGTGTCAGGAGTGTTTCTTGTGTTCCCCGTGGGACCATGGGACCTGAATTAGAAAAATATCACCACCCTGATGACCCTTGCCACTGAAAATGAATCTGATCATATGCTGAGAGCTCTGCTACAAACGAGACATCAGATGCGACTCTGCCTTTTGAAACAGATGAGCCCCGGCGTGGATCTGCTTGGAGCCCAGAGACTCGTGGATGGATTGTGGCAATGAATGAGGTAAGAGCACCTTACATGCCTGGCTCTGACCCCCGCATGTTGACTCCACAAGCGAAGAGTGAGGGGGTGACACACAACACCACATGCCAATCGATAGTGGGAGGCGAAGAACGTGTAGGCAAAGCAGAGAGCACCTCTTTCTGTCTTTCTACCTCCGCTCACCTAGCAGAGACAGGACTGCTCTCTAACTGCAAGGCTGAGCACACCCTAAAGTGTGCTTCAACTTCACCGTTAGAATGGACCAATCAAACATCAGGAGCAATTACCCTGTACCAGCTGTCTACCGTAATTACAAACTCCCAACTTTCGCCCACAGAAATGTCCAAGATGACAGATCATCCCCACTGCCATTGTAATTGGCAAACCTTTGGAAAGAAGAAGCTCAGTGGAGAAGCCACAGCAGTGAGAGAAACTGATGACAAGGTACACATGTAAAGTCCAATTACAAGCGTGACTGATGATGCCACGGATTCAGGTGAACATGTAGTTGATCAGGATTGAAACAAGGAGGAGAACAGAGATCCTCTGCCACTTGATGAACCTGATGATGCAAATATTGAGCCCTGCCCAGATCAGCTTGATATGATACGAGGAGATACTGCATTGAGCAGCAAGATGAAGGATGCTCATAGACCTGAGCAAGTATCACTCAAAAATAGAGCTCAAAAGACGCACATCAGCACATGCAATCAAAATAAAAAACAAATGAAAAACCAAACAGGTCAAGGCGGAAGGGAGGAGACACCAATCGAAGCTCTAGGAAACTTCAAACAGGTACGGCCCACGAAAATAAAACCATGGGACAACCTGAATGAACTAGAGCCCATCAGAGAAGACACACACCACCTGACGCAACTAACTTGCAGTGGGCAACAAGCTCTTATGTGATATAGCCGAAATATCGCTGCAAAGGAGAATAACCATGTGGAGAAACAAAGACAGACCACACAACTCATTCAAACTTTTTACCAATCCAGCCCAAATGGCATGTCAAACAAACACAGAAGAGTTGAATTATCTTACTCCCCCAAGCATCACATGTTCACAAGTAAGACATGAATTAAATCGAACAAAAAAACCTAGAGCCAATTAACACTGCAACAAACCATGAGAAAGCTGACTCGAGAGAAGAGCCGACAACGATTTCAGAAGAGTTTTCATCAGACTCCTCATTTATCCAGATATACTTTCCAAAGGTGAAAAGGATGTCACACAACAGGAAAATACATGACAGTACCTTAGGACTAATCACAAACAAGATCACATGGCAAATCACACATGATTGGAATTCAAACATCATGTAATCTTTAATGATATCTTTAGCTCAATTTCTAAAGATGTATGTGCATATAAATGACAATTATAAAGACCCACACACCTTACCATGATGCATTCAAAAACTTATAAATATTGAAACATTTAAGCTTATTCTTCAAGCAAAAATGAACCAAAACACACAGAGAGAGCAGACTTGGCACAAAAATCGTTAGTAGAACAACTTAAAACCAATAGAGAAGATAAGAGACTTCTGGCAGAAGTGGCCCAAGAAGCACTACTTTTATTGAAAATGAACAAAAATACAGACAATGACAGACATGAATCTTTGGACATATGCAAAAGAGCACACCAAAGTGCTAAGCGCTCATGTCAAGAAAGCAGAGAATCAAGTAGTCAAACCGAAAAAATGAACACAACAAAAGATGGTCTATCCTTCACAAACTACCAAAGTGATCAAAATTTGCAAGAAAACTCTTGTAATGGAAGAACAGGGACAAAGCAACAGACCGTCCACCTCTGCAGATGCAGAAGGCATGATTGGAAACGCAATAGACCTAAGCTCATCAGCAAACTTGACAACAAATCCAATCGGCCGCAGTTATACAATTGTCCAAAGATGTAAAAATTCAGAACTGAACACAAGCAAAGCCAAATCTATACAAGCAAAGACATCCAAAAATATTACAAAAGGAAAACAGCCTAAATCCAACGTCTCGTGAAAATTCCTACGAAACCTCAAGCCATACTCAACAGAAGCAGAAGAAATATCAACTGCAAAACAGGCCGAATCAGCAATCTTAACAAAGAACAAACAGGAAACCAGTGCACAAAAGGAGAACAGACATCCAACAGTCTGCATGAACACTTCGAATGAAGACATGTTAATTTTGCTGAATTTGTCCACACACGATGTAGAGGATGATGAAGAAAAAGATTGGGGAGATTCGACAGCATCAACTTCAAAACAACCAACAGAACTCGAAGAACTCGAAGCCAATGACTGGCTAAATCGTAGAGTCATGATGGAAGAAAATTGTAAGCTTTCTGCCAAGATATGCTTCCTGACTTTATCTGAAAAAAGATACAAAATCGGAGCAAAGTTTCACAAAGAACCACGGCATTAGAAAAGTCACAATTCTGATACAAAGCCTTGTGAAGAGTCACAGGGGCTACAACAATTATACCCACCATGTGTGATTAGTCAATCACTAGTAACTCCCTCTCCCCGATTCGTAATAGAAAAAAAAGAAAGGCGAGAATCATCAGGATTATGATAAAAGCGGCAGTGATCACAATAAAAAAAGATCGGAAAAAAAAGTAAACACAAACAATCAACTAATATTGGAACAAATTCTGTCCTTGAACGACTGACTGATTCTGAAACGCCAAAATGTACTATGTCTACTACCTCATGTACCATCATTACATGCAATAGAATCGGATGAAATTGCAGTGGTGGAATTCACTGAAGACCAACAACATGACCGTGTTTGTCTACATATACAATCGAGGATGATCTGCAACCTACTGTTCTGTGTATAAAACTGTCTACTGCCATCAGGATTTGACATCACTGAACTTGCACATGAACCAGATCAAGATGAAAAATTCAGAAACTCCATTAGAGGAAAACATGTCCCAACAACAATAAAAGAACCAGAAAACAGAACATTGTGAAATGTTTTAGAGCTTGACCCTCAAACTGAATGTGAAAAAGATCACAAAAAAGACCGTAGGAAACAACGTCCTACAATGCAATAGAACTTCTAAATCACAGACAAAGACTAGAACAACTGCTTAACATACCAATCCATTGAAGATTATGATAAACTGTCAAAACAACTTAACAAAGATGACCAGCAAAGAACCAACTGTTGAAAGTGTTGAAAAAAAAATATTCTAAACACGAGACATGGAGTTGGCGAGCTGAGGAATTCTCTACTGAAAACAAGAGCTAAGACCAGGAACAACAAGAAGAAACAACCACCCTGATCGGATCATGGAATACCAGGGGATTTGCACACTTGTTTTCCAATGATGAGTGCAAACTAAATCGATTCGACATCCTATGCCTGGAAGAAATGTGGTTAACTGTTCCACCAATTGCCGAGGGATTTGACACATTCATAAATCCTGCAAACAAAAGGCAAGAAGGGACGACCAATGGCAGACCTATTAATACTTATAAAAATGTCAATAGGCTATCAAGTCAAAAAAACTGAAAATCCAAATCCATATATTCAGACAATCGTCCTAGAATAACTAAACTAAACTAAACTAAACTAAACTAAACTAAACTAAACTAAACTAAACTAGAATCAGTTAAAAACTCAAAGGCCTAAAAAAAGCATTGATAATCATGATCCTTTACTGACAACATAAAGCAATGGGTTCTGTTCAATTTATTGATCATATAACCACCATTAATGACCAATTTAACATTTCAACAACAAATCCAAACATACTTGTACGTGGCGATTTTAACATCAACTGCTTAGGCGTAGATGAAGACGTCAACAACAAAGTGAAGAACAAATCAGATGCCAGAGTAACCATAGCAAAGATATGGATGGAAGAAATGGAAGCAATAGGCATCTGTATTTTGAACGGTAAAATAAAGGGAGATATGCCAGCATGTGCCACTTGGAGAAGAGGACCACAGGAATCCACATTGGACTACTTCTTCATCTCGAAAAAAAATTGCTCAAGTGCAAGAAGTCCTCCACACAAAATCTTTGGGAAGCATCAGTACAGGTAGAACTCGACAGAAATAAACTTTGTCTAAACACAGCCAAGGTCCGTGAACTAAACAAAGAACTCCAGAAAACAATCAGTCAAGAAAAAACCGAGGTGGAATACTGTCATCCGCCACCACAGCCGCAATTGGTGGCTTCTTCCACGTTGGAGACTGCAACCCGGACGAAAGGGTTTTTAGTCCTTCCTTTGTTTCTGGTCCGGGCCCATTGGCCGGACGCAGGGCTGCCTGGTGTTATCTTCTCCCTCAACCCGGAAGTCGCTGCGTTTCAACCCCTCGCTGATTTCGCTCCAGCGCTACTGGTTCCTTCGCTCTGCTTGGGCTCCTCTTTATCCCTCCGCTTTGCCTCGGCTTACGAAGGGATCTTGGTGCCCACTAGTGTCGCTCTCCTAGCGATACTATTTTCCCTGTCTTTTCTCACTCCTCTGCCGCTTCTTTCGCGGCACCCTTTCTTACTCCGCTTCCCTCGCTGTTGCTGCATCTGCGGCGAGCGCTTTTTCTCCCTTCTCCTCCCTGGCTGCTCTCTCTCTTTCCGAGGTGGTAAGTTTCTCTTACTTTCTTTTTCCGCTGCCTTCCTCCTTTTCTGGGAACTGTTTGCTTCCTTTCTCTGGGCTGTGTTCCTCGGTCCACTCAGTACCTACTGGCCGCCTTTTCACAGCTGCCTGCTCCTACTTCATTAGGACTGTCCCGCCTTCCTACGGAGTACTTCACGACCCTTCTGCTACCGGTCTCATCTTCGTTGGAATTTCTCTGTACTCCACCGCACCTGCATTTTGGACTGTGTCTTCTCCAGCCTTGCCTGCGTGGATCTTCCAGACTGCAACGGTCACTCTACATCCTCAAGGGTTTTTTCCCCGTGTGGGTTTTTCCCTTTTTTCGGCTTGGTTCCGGAAAAGGAGTCCCCGAACTGCTGTCCAGTCAGCGGTCACTGTGGCTTCTTTCCGTGACAGGCAAGTGCCCCCAAAAAAGGAAAGAGACTACCTGAGTCGGCGGAACCTACAAGACACAGACAACTCGGGAAGTTCAGGTGAGGAGAGTGTGGAGGTACAGGGGAGAGACGTGGTTCGACAGCACGAACAGTCACAGATTGAAACGCCAAAGGTTATCAGGATGTCCACTGAGGAACAAGTCCAGGAACTATGGAAGGCTTTCCAAGCAATGTCTCTGTGGTTACAGGGTGTTAAGACTGGGAACGCCCTCCTTAAACAGATGGTAGCAGCCAGGGAAGCTTCCCACCCACCAGAACTACCCCCCATGGCTCTGTCGTCTGGAAAGTTTGATGGTTTACCCAAGAGAGTAAGAGAGTTCTTAGAAGCCTGTGCCATCTACTTTACCTTCAAACTCCACATGTTTTCAACGGATCAGGCCAAGGTGGGGTTTCTGATCTCCAATATGACAGGGAACGCATTAACCTGGGCCGCTCCCTTGATGAGAAGTGGAAATGCCATCCTGCAAGATTTCTCTGGGTTTCAGAGCCTACTGAAACAGACCTTTGAACGTCCCGAATTATCTTTCACTGCCTGCGAAGATTTGCTTGACGTAAGACAAGGCTCTCTAGATGTACTGTCTTACATCTCCTCCTTCAAAACGCTGGCGGCAGGTACTGGGTGGCCCGAACAGGCGCAGTATGCTGTTTTCAGGAGGGGTTTGAGAGAAGAGATCAAGGATGAGTTGGCCAGATCTCCCCGCTCTCCCACGTTTTCAGATCTACTGGCAGCTGCTCTCCACATCGAGTACTGTCTCCAAGAGAGAAGGACTGAACGCCGAAAACAAAGAGGATCGGGAATTCCAGTGGACCCCCCTTCACACTCATCCTCTGGGCGCTCCTCTTCTAACCCTGCCGGCGAACCGATGCAGATCGGCACCACCAGAGCACCCCTGTCATCTGCAGAGAGAAGACGAAGAAGAGAGAAGGGACTGTGTGCATACTGCGGTTCCGATCAGCACGTCCTAAAAGACTGCTCGGAATTACCAGAGAAGAAGGCGGGAAACGATTACCCTCGGCGCCAACAGGGACCAGTGTCCGGGGGAATTCAGAATTTTTTCATCGTCCCTACGTTACTCTATCTGTGTCAGCATCAGATTCCCAAGATGATTCCAGACTGATGGTAATATCGGTTAGCCTTAACATCAAGGGTAAATCTGTAGAAACCATGGCCTTACTGGATTGCGGAGCGGCCAGAAACTTCGTGGACACTCTATGGGCAGATAAGATGAAACTGACCCGGATAGCCCGAAAGGAGGGTCAGAAAGTGGAAGGAGTTGGTGGTACCCCTTTGTCCTTCGGGCTCATTACACATGCCACCGAGCAACTGTCTTTAGTCATCAACAGACACACAGAAGTCCTTCAATTCGACATCATCCGGGCTGCTCATTTTCCCATAATCTTAGGAATCCCGTGGCTTCGCAGGCACAATCCTCACATCAACTGGACCGAGAACCAACGGAGTTTCGGTTCCCCATATTGTGCTGCCAACTGTCTTCCGTCAGAAGCTAGGAAAGATCCACAGTCTGTCAGGATTCTCTCGAACGATCATGTGGGGATTCACACTCTCCCTAATTTTTGTGCAGAATTTCCTCAAGTATTCCAAGAGAGCCTTCACGCCCGACTATCACCTCACCGGCCAGAAGACTGTTCAATTGATCTCAAACCCAATGCTCTGGTTCAATTTGGGTGAATGTTCTCCCTTACCCAGTCAGAAAAGAGGGTACTAAGGAACTATCTGGACACTAATTTGGAGAATGGGCTGATCCAACCTTCGAAGTCTCCCGCCAGAGCCTCCTTATTGTTCATCAAAAAGAAGGACAGCACCGACCTCAGACCCTGCATAGACTACAGGGGTCTTAATAAGGTGACTGTCAGAGATCGATATCCTATGCCGCTCATAACCGACATCATCGAGGTATTCACCAAGTTGGATCTCAGGAACGCATATCATTTGCTCCGCATCGCCGAAGGGGACGAATGGAAAACAGCTTTTCGCACCCCTTACGGTCTTTATGAGTATAGAGTTATGCCATTCGGATTGGTGAATGCTCCAGCAGCTTTTCAGAGATTCATGGATAGGATGTTCTCAGATCTGCTTTCAGTCTCAGTCATAATCTACCTTGACGACATCCTTGTATTCTCCTCTACCATGAAGGACCATGTGAAACACGTTACTCAGGTATTGTCTCATCTCCAGGAGAATCAGTTGCTTGTCAAAGCTGAAAAATGCATGTTCGCGGTTTCTTCAGTGCACTATCTAGGCTTCATCCTTTCCGAAGAAGGGGTTGCTATGGATCAGGCCAAGGTTGAAGCCATTCTCGACTGGCCGGCACCTACCTCCATACGAGAGGTACAAAGATTCCTGGGCCTCGCTAACGACTACCGAAGGTTCATCTCTAACTTTTCTGAAGTGGTGTATCCCATTACGCGACTGCTCAAGAAAGAGGCATTCCCGTTTTCCTGGTCAGACGAGGCCGGAAAGAGTTTCAGTCATCTTAAAAGTCTTTTCTGCCCTGCTCCAATTCTGCAACATCCAGATCAGACACGACCATTTATTCTGGAGACGGACGCTTCAGCAGTCGCGGTAGGAGCCGTTCTTCTTCAGGCCATGCAGGGTGTGGAACATCCGGTGGCCTATCTGTCAAAAACTCTTTCTCCCAGCCAACTCAATTACTCTGTACTGGAAAAGGAACTGCTGGCCATGAAACTTGCCTGTGAAGAGTGGCGTCATCTGCTATTGGGGGCCAGACATCAATTCCTGATCAGAACTGATCACAAGAATCTCAAGGTTCTTCAAGAGATGGAGTGTTCAAATTCCAGACAGGCCAGGTGGGCTCATCTTTTTGCACAGTTCGAATTCCAGGTCACATATATCCCTGGATCCCAGAATAGTTTGGAAGATGCTTTGTCCCGCAAAGACTCCATTAAAGAACACACAGCAATCAGGAAGGAGTCCATGTTTAACCGTAATCAGATTGTGGCTTGCATCGGATCTTTCCTTCAAGATGTTAAGACGGCCCTATTTCAGGAAGGACCTCGACTGTCCTTACGCTCCACTTCCCCCTTTCAACAAAAAGTGGACTGGCTTTTCTACAAGAGAAGATTGTACATCCCTAAGGGTCCTCTACGCACTAAGATCTTGAAGTGGAGCCATGATTCTCGCTCGGCTGGTCATAGAGGAGCCGATAACACTCTTGAGCTCGTTTCCAGAACCTTTCTGTGGCCCAACGCGAAGAAGGAGACCTACGAATATGTCAAAGCCTGCCCGATTTGTGCCAGAGCCAAATATCACTTGGGTAAACCTTTAGGTCTGTTGACTCAAGTCGAACTGCCTGCTCGTCCTTGGGGGCTAATCTCCACCGATTTCATAGTCGATCTACCAGCCTCTGAGTCCTGCACTTGTATCATGGTTACGGTGGATGCTTTCCCCAAACTGGCTCATTTCTCCCCTCTTCCATGTCTACCCACTGCGGCCAAAATGGCCGAAGTTTTTTCTCGAGACATCTTTAAGCTGCATGGTCTACCCGATAAGATAATTTCGATCGGGGAAGCCAGTATATCTCAAAGTTTTGGACGGCCTTGTGCAACCGGTTGGGCATTGAGAGGGCTCTGTCTTCGGGTTTTCACCCAGAATCCAATGGTCAGACGGAACGACTCAACGCTACACTTGAACAATACTTACGGTGCTACATCACCCAACACCAAGACAACTGGGTCTCTTTGCTTCCTACTGCTGAGTTCTCGTATAACAACACCAGGCACTCTGCCACCGGACCCTCTCCTTTTTTCTGTACTTATGGGGTCCATCCCCGTTCAGTGTTTCCAGAGGTTCCCGGGTACACAAATTCCCCGGCTGCGGAGGAAGTCCTAGGAAACATGAAGGAGGCTCAAGCTTCTGCTATCCGGAGTTTGGAGTCTAGCAGAAAACGGTCAAAATCGAGCGCAGATCGACACCGCAAGGATTGTCCTGCTTGGGAGCCTGGTGATCAGGTGTGGCTATCCACCCGGTTTCTGCCCAGATGGACGCGGCCTTCTAAACTATCCCCTCGATTTCTAGGACCTTTCCTCATTCTTTCCAAGGTTAATCCGGTTGCGTATCGCCTCCGGCTCCCTTTCTCTCTTCGCCGTATTCACCCTGTTTTTCATGCTTCTCTTCTCAAACCTTACTATCCTGATCTGCACCTTCGGCTCGTCCCAAAGTCTGCTCCAACTCAGTCCCCTGAGTCAGAGGAGTATGAGGTATCTCGCATCCGCGATTCCAGGTTTTATCGCGGACGTCTGGAATACCTTTTGTCCTGGAAGGGATATCCTGAGTCGGAGGACTCATGGGACCGGCTTCACAGGTTCATGCTCCGAGATTGTTAGCCCTGTTTCACCGCCGTCACCCAGGGAAACCCGGGGGGGTTAGGTGGAGAGGAGGGCATACTGTCATCCGCCACCACTGCCGCAATTGGCGGCTTCTTCCACTTTGGAGACTGCAACCCAGACGAAAGGGTTTTTAGTCCTTCCTTTGTTTCTGGTCTGGGTCCATTGGGCGGACGCAGGGCTGCCGGGTGTTATCTTCTCCCTCAACCCGGAAGTCGCTGCGTTTCAACCCCTCGCTGATTTCGCTCCAGCGCTACTGGTTCCTTTGCTCTGCTTGGGCTCCTCTTTATCCCTCCGCTTTGCCGCTGCTTACGAAGGGATCTTGGTGCCCGCTAGTGTCGCTCTCCTAGCGATACTATTTTCCCTGTCTTTTCTCACTCCTCTGCTGCTTCTTTCGCGGTACCCTTTCTCCCTCCGCTTCCCTCGCTGTCGCTGCCTCTGCGGCGAGCGTTTTTTCTCCCTTCTCCTCCCTGGCCGCTCTCTCTCTTTCTGCGGCGGTAAGTTTCTCTTACTTTCTTTTTCCGCTGCCTTCCTCCTTTTCTGGGAACTGTTTGCTTCCTTTCTCTGGGCCGTGTTCCTCGGTCCACTCAGTACCTACTGACCGCCTTTTCATAGCTGCCTGCTCCTACTTCATTAGGACTGTCCCGCCTTCCTACGAAGTACTTCACAACCCTTCTGCTACCTGTCTCATCTTCGTTGGAATTTCTCTGTACTCCACCGCACCTACATTTTGGACTGTGTCTTCTCCAGCCTTGCCTGCGTGGATCTTCCAGACTGCAACGGTCACTCTACATCCTCAAGGGTTTTTTCCCCGTGTGGATTTTTCCCTTTTTTCAGCTTGTTTCCGGAAAAGGAGTCCCGCAACTGCTGTCCAGTCAGCGGTCACTGTGGCTTCTTTCGGTGACAGGCAAGTGCCCCTAAAAAAGGAAAGAGAATACCTGAGTCGGCGGAACCTACAAGACACAGACAACTCGGGAAGTTCAGGTGAGGAGAGTGTGGAGGTACAGGGGAGAGACGTGGTTCGACAGCACGAACAGTCACAAATAATTACTTCTCTTTCATCAATACACAGAAACTCAGCAAGAACATCGAAAATGCAATTTCAAACCGAAACACGCATATGACCCTGAACTGCTGATACAAAAAAGAGAGTTTGGAAGAGAGATCAGACAAACGAGACACTTGTCGCTTGCAAAAAGATGCATGAAGCAGAAGAAACTCACACATAAATATGAAAACTGGTTAATCTCTCACAAAAGCACAACCCAACAATGTGATGCAGAGTCCATGATGCAAGTCATATCCAACAGAAACTCAAGAGACTTCTGGCAGCTTTTAAACAACGTAAATAACCCACAGCAGGCACTTCAAGCCAACATGGTGTCAGAAGAAGTATTGGTCAGATATTACTATGAGCTATATAAAAAAAAAGGAATGACTCCAGATCCGGTTCTCCCAAATGAAGACAAGTGGGAAATCGATTTCGACAAATATGACATATTATTAAACATTAAAAATGCCAGCACTTCCAGAGCCCCTGTCCCTGACGGGCATCTAAGCAGATGCTAAAAGAATCTCCTGAAGAATGGGCAGCCTTTTGCATGATCCTATTTTCATGAATAATAGGAAAAAGGAAATACCAAAATCATGGAAAGGCGCAATTGTGTTGCTGATACACCAGAAGGGGATAAGAATTGACCCAAAAACCTATCGCCCCATTGCGCTTTTAGATTTAGTAGGGAACATCTTTGCATCCCTGATACAAACAAAAATGACCATATGGATCCATATATCACACAACTAGGACTGCCAACAAACTGGTTTCATAAAGGGAATAGGTTGTGGGCTCAACTTACTTCTGATTAATCTGCTAAAAATTAAAGCAATCGAACAAGGGAACAAAGTTTACCTAGCTTTCATAGACCTAGCCCAAGCTTTCAATAGCATTGACAGAGGACTGTTGTGGTCCAAACTAAAAAATGAAGTGCCCAATAAGCCTTCTACTGGCAATCAAGGCCCTGCATTCGGGAACTGAAATAAAAATTAACCTATATCAATCTGGTCTCCTCTCAAAACCGATCAATACACACAGAGGTGTTAAACAGGGCTGCCCACTGGCATCACTATTGTTCATCCTGTTCATATCAGACCTCGGATAAGTGTTGGAAAGTTCTAATTCGTTCCCGGCAAAAATCTCAATGGAAAACCGCTAGGATGGATGCTCTACGCCGATGACCTCGTCATATTAGACCAAACTCCAATCGGTCTGCAGAGAAAATTGAAGCTACTACAGACCTATGTTGAATGTAGTGGCCTAAACATCAAAGCAAACAAATCAGATATTTTGATCATGCAAAAACTAAAAGGAAGAAAATGTGTTGGTGGTGCTTAGGAAAAGAACTACTGAATCAAGTTGAATCAAAAAGATACCTTGGAATTTGCATCAATTCGCTAATGACTCTCCATGGGCAGCTACTATAAAGGCGAAAATCAAGCAACTGACAGCTCCGGGCAGTATAATTCACAAGAAATTTGGGAAATTCTCCCATATATCTGTAATAACATTCTACAAGTAAAAAGCTGTCCCCACCTTACTCTTTGGAGATGATTGCGCACTAACTTGTCCCTGGAGCTTGTGGTCAACCTTGGAAAACAAATTTTGGAGGACAATACTCCACCTTCCAAAATGCCCCCACCACTGTCATCATAAGATACGAACTGGGCGTGGTTTCCATAAATGCAAGAGTGACTTGGAGTGCATTATCACTCTACAGAAAAATATTAATTTATGACACGCTCATACAATTCGCAATATTACAATCTGACTGCAAATACAAGGACAAGCCAATCCTAAAAGAATGGACCGATCAGTGCCTAAACATTTTAGAAGAGATTGCGACCTCCACAGTGACATTGAAGACAAATCCTGAGGCAGTAAAAAGAAAACTTTAGAATCGTGACTGGTGCAAAACAGGCAAACAAAGACTTAAACACAGACTATTCGAGAACATATGTAGAGAAGTCAAACCCATGAACAAATTGCCCAAATATCTGGAGAAATTCCCGAGCCGACACAATCGTAACACATTTATGAGATTTTGTTTCAATCTATTCCACACAAAAGAAATACTGTAAAGTCGAAGAATCAATCTGTTCAAGGATGACAAGTGCCAATTCTGTCAGGACACAACTAAAACTTTAAAACATCTAACCTTATTGTGCCCTGCCTTGAGGACATCACGATTGCGGTATCTAGGAACCTTTGTTTCCAAGAGACTGCTCTGAAATGGAGAAGAATGCGGCAAATTATTTGCTGGGGGCAAAATCTAAAACTAATCTTCACTCTGACCACATTTTTGGAATATATCTCCAACCTGCTATTGCAGACCACAGTGGCTGGACACACCACAAAAGGAAAGGATGAGTGAAAAGGAAAAAAGCAAGAACTTAATCCAAGAAAACTCACGACTCGATAAATGATATGATACATACCCATTGTAAAGTTTGAAATCTACTTCTCTTTTTAAAAGGTTTGTAACAAACTAACAAAACAAAGACAAAAAAAGATCAAGCGACGACCTATAAATAGAAACAAAACAGTACGAAAATAGGAAATTTTGGGGAACATCATTCTCATGACTAATCGCTAAACTTTGCAACACCATGCCCTAAAAAATTAGAAACACAGAAGACCACATCCCTAAGGAAACCACTAAAAACCTTGTTATTCAACAGACAATGACAAGCACAAAAGGGAAACAAGCAGAAAATCACTAGGGACCAAAAGAAACACAGTAAGAGAAATGGTTGAAGATAACAGCTGAAAATCAAAGAAGACTAGATGACTGCACCGCCACCCCCTCACACTCCCCGAGCCCCCTGCCTGGCATGCCCAACAACTAGATGGATCAATAAAGAGAAGAATGCCCAAACAAACAAACAGATTTACGGATTTCAACAAGGTGACATCCACCCTAACCTGCACAGTAGCACAACTAGGGACACGTGGCCGAGCACCAATGCCTCTACCTATCCTAACACCAACTGCGACAACCACAGTCTGCAGCACCCAGACCAGTCTAATAGGTTTCTTCTATCGTAGTGGTAGCTGAATCATATATACATTTATAACCAGTGAATTGTGTTGATACTGAATCCTGGTCAATTATTTAATTTTCAAGCCTTGCTCGTGCAGCATTTTTCTCCTGGTTAAATAGCAGTGCATGCCTCTCCAGGTCAGTGCTTTTTTCGCCCGTTTAACATAGCAACGCCACAGATAACACATACTTCTTTATCCATTGATCTATAGATGTTTCACACACTAGCTGTAGCCTGCGTTACAGATTTTGGCTACCCTGTTAGAAATACTGCATTATGTATGTTTGTCGAATCTGGAAAATGGCATTCCCCAAATGTGTAATAGTGGACAAATCATGCAGCCCTCTTTGCCTCGTTTCTTATACCTGACTGAAAAGAGAGCACCTGGAAACACGGGTGCAAGATGTAGCTAAAAAATCTGAAGATCGTTTGCCATCACTTCCTGTGATGTCACTTGGGGTGGCGTCAAATTACATCATGTCCTGTGATGTTATACCGGGGTCAAGGGTTGTGTGATGTCACATCTGCTACCCCTGGCATTTTGGTGAAATGACGTCCCTGCTGTGAGAAGGCCTTCACTGTCCTGAACGAATCCTTAGGTCGGGCCACTGGGTTAAGGGCACCTGATTGGAAGAGACCTTTCATAGAGCAGGCAGACGCCTATGACACTAGGATAGCTGGAACACTTTCACAGCTTAATTGCAAAGGTGAGGAAAATCCTATATGTCTAATCAGCTACCAGTGTAGGAGTGGAGAACTCGGTTGTCCCCAGGTGGAAAAGAGTTGCTTTTCCATATTATGGTGTTTTAGGAAGTTGAGGTCCTACCTCAATTTATTTATTTATTTGTATGGCAGCGAAGCCCGGAAGAATCAGGGCGCACAAACACTGGAAACAGCAACAAAAAAGACGGGACAGGTGAACTCACTGTATATGCTCATGGGACTCACTTCACTGTTATGCTCCCGCTAAGCCTCTGGAGTGGTTTATAGATGTTAAGGGACGGGATCCAAAGTGGCTCAGGTGGTTCATGAGTCTGCAGGCCTTGAACTTCACTATTGGGCATAGGCCAGATCCCAAATGTTGCTATTTTGATGGGCTGTCCAACAGAGAAAACCAACTGGAACAGAGAACCCATCCAGGGGTGTGTTAGTTGACCCTGTCCCTTATTCTGGGAGGGGGGAGGTGTGTTAGTAAAGATTTATCTTTACAGCACCTTTCCTTCCATCTCTATGGAAACCCCAAACTTTTTGTTTTTAATTTTTAAACTGACTTGTACATTTTGCAGTGCAGTGAAGTCTTAAACTTCACTACACTGGCTTTGCTCACATGTCATGGGGAAACTGACATGTCCTTCAGGCTATCAGTAATGGGAAACATTGTTTCCCTTAGTCGTGCTACTGTGTTACTACTTTTGGTTACTTTTGTATCACTTGTGGTAACTTGTTATCATTGTACAATTCAGCTTACACTGCAGTACAATGGGGTGCATTTTTATTTTGCCCTAGACTAACACTCCTATGATTTTTGGTTACTCTAGGTGTGCTAAAAGGATAAGCTGGTAGCAGCAGTGACTTTATCCCACTTTTTGGGAATTTTTGTTTTAGCCCTACTGTGTTTACCGCATTTGGCTACTAACTGTGGCTACTGGTCAAACATGGCCGTGCCAGGCGATTTTTCGCTTGCCCCTTTGCCAGCTTATTCTTTAGCCTTCTTCCTGGGCTGAAAGGCCAGGAAAATCCTTATAAGGACTTCCAGTGCCTGGGAAAGCAGTAGTTGTTGACGGGCTAATGGAGGGCTGTGTGTGTTTGCTGGCAGGATGTCGGCTGGGACTGTCTAGACCGAATCCACAAACTGGATTCCGTGTGTCTGATTTATCTCTACATACCACACCATTGGATAAGATATTCTAAACTGATGTACTTTTGAACTGCGATAACTATCCGCAAATATTTTGACGTGCAACTTAACCTTGCGTGACGGCATTTCTCTATGTTTTTTCACACAATTTTGTCAAGACATCAGGCCTTGGGAACAATCAGTTTGGTCAAAACATGTGTCAGCTGTACAGAATCTGATTAAATATATCTGTGCAAACAATATATGTGTATCTGTTACTATAGATCACAGATTGTAATTGTTGCATTAACACATGTTTATGGAAGTGCGCGTTTGACTACACTCCCAATCCATTTGAAATACTATACTAAATCTGAGACTTGTCAGTGTAGGTTATGTGGACCTGTACACTCAGCAGGCCACGGTCTTAGTTACTTCTACAGGTGGATATTATAGCGCATAGGTACTATTTTGGTCGAGCTCTTTATCCTTAACCAAGTTCGCCTGTCACTGCTACCTGAACTGGTTTGGCTACAGCTTCCCAAAGTTCTCCATGTCACAATATAGGGTAGCATTCTATACATCAGTCCACCAAGCCAGAGTACAGAAAACTAGTCCTAACAGTTATTTTTTTATTTATTACTTAGGTTTTATTTATTTTAATACAATGCGTAGATTAATACAAGAGCTGTGGCAGACACTTACAACGCTGAATTCAGGATTGAGTGAGTCCGGAAACCATTGATGTGCTGGGTGTGCCAAAGTGTCTTTTGATACCTTTCTTAATCTAGTAATGAATTCTTTTAATTATTTTGTGCTGCATGGTAAATAACGCAGATAGTATATACTTCATGCATAGTGTGTGAATTGCATGATTTCTTATAACGGCACAGTGTTACGGCATTTGGTGGGGCCTAGCGTGTGCCTGAAGCATTTGTAAAAATAATAAATCACTATAGCTCATGAAAAAGCCTCAGGGATTCTGTACATTATTACTAAATGTGGGAATATAAATGGTAGCATTATTTTCATATAGTTTAAACACTGACACATTCAGAGAGTGGTGGAGTCAAGAAGAAAAATTGGCTAACGATTACCTGCCATGTGTCAGCACAACCACTACTTTCAAAAGCATTACATTAGTCAAGTCTGCTATAGGTTAATCTTTAGATGTTTCTAACACTGCCACTTTTTGCTTTTATGATTGCATTTTTTATTAGCTATTTGCGAAGATGAAAGGGCAAACAATCGAAAACTCGTGAAATCTAATTTTCTCTTCAGCTTTATTTCCATCTGGAAGCACAGCGAATCCATTCTCTCTTTCTGCATTAATAAATGCTGTGAACGCGCATGCAATTTCGAACAAATACTTTTTCAAATGTCATTGGATTGCAATAACGTGTTTTTTTTCTTTATTGGAATGTGTATAATTAAAGCAATCCTTATTCAGCCCTCGCCCTAATATCTTTTTCTTAGTCAGTGTCTCAGCGACATTTTGGTCTGTGTATGACACTTTATTTTTCTTGTCTCCAAAAGCGCACTGCTTTGATGAATCGTGCATTCCTAATTAATGCCCTAGCATTGATTTTGACATTATTTCTTCACTCAGAAACAATGGAAGTCTGGCCATTGCAACTATCCACAGAAATGCTTAAATCGATAACACTTGGTAATAAGATGCACGAATGACACATTAATATTTCCGTAATAAATGTACACGAACGACCGAGTGCAATAAGAGTGTCATACCGGCTATTTCTGCAGTAGATATTGTGAAATGTAGACCCAGATCTTGTCAGTGTATCTGTATTTCAAGCCTGCACAAATAGGATGAAACCACTTACTCGTTATGACACTCTTATTACCCGTTTTTTATATATGAATCCATTGTGCAGTCTTGTTTTTCGCTAATGGATGTCTACATTTCACAAATCCTATCGTACTCATTTTTACTGCTCTGGCATTATACTCTTTTGTACACAAATTAATCATTTATGAATGTGTTAGGGAGATAGCTCACAAGGTAAGCTTTCACTTTAGTGATCTCATTTCTCAGCTGAAAGAAATGCACTAATGCAATACTGTAAGAGCAATGGCTGGTATTAAAGTGCTTAGAAGTGGAGGAATCGGGCATGGAGAGCTTTATTCAAATTTGATACAAATTCCCCTTGTTTCCTTGCAATCAGGTGGTATTGGGTTGTCAGAAAGCTGTCCTTCAAATGTTTCACTGCATATATCTATGTATATATCAGTGAACACAACTTTGTTAAAGGGACTTTATGGTTAAATTGCACTAATACAAACATATGAAATTCAGTGAAACAAATGTTGTTAAAGGGATGTTATGGTTACAAGTAAAACTGAAAAACCCTTGAAATTCACCAGTTATGGTAAGGCAAGCAACTATAACTCGTGCCACCCCTGTGCACTGCTAAGATGAACACCCAGGACATGAAAGATGGCATCACAAATGTCATTGGTGACATCACTGCTGATCTCACCTATCGGGCACATTTGTTTTTGTTCACTGACATATCTAGGACAGGTACTTTTGTTTACTGACAGTCAGAATATGAACACTGAAAAGGTATTATATATCTAGAGGTAAACATTCTTCTATGTTCTTAAAGTACTTTCTTTAGGGTTTGTTCTCATCTCTTGGTGCACATATATGGGGCAATAAGCAGGCCTCAAACACACAATTCATTTGTATACATGATGATGAACCTTAATGTTATTTACATTTTCTAGTAATGTTGTTTCTTTTATCCTTAGTTTCCCTGTATGTGCCTCTGATATGTATGCATTGCAGGTCTTCATATGTATTGTTTGTGCTAACACAAGTATGTAGTAAGTCTTCAATTATTAGCTATTTATTCCATGTTTAACATTACTGAAATCTCTGGTAAGGTAGCATTTTTCATTTGACTAGTCAAAACTATGAGATTAAAAATATTCAACTTCAATAATGCATGCTGCAGCCATTGCCTATATGTATATATTACTAGGTGCCTGTATTTATAGCACTCCAATATATGTTGTTTACATAAGTACATTCTTTGATACATTAAGTACTTCCTGATAGTTCTCTTGATCACCCCTGACATCTCATCGTGTTTGTAGCCAACATTGTAAACACATATCCTTGTAAAAAAATCTTTCATCGAATTTAATATGTGATATCCTGGGTGTTAGTCTTAGCAGTGCATGGTGGTGGTGCAAGTTATTTCATTTATTTATTTATTGTATATTTGTATGGCACCCATACACAGCAGTTTCCAGGCGCCACAAGACAAGAGAGGATTCAGGGATTAAGGGAATCATAAGAATACAACAAGAACTAAAGGAAACGGTTATATTGGCCTTGTGACAATCCTACCATGCAATTGCATAGCAAAGGTAATAGGTGGAATGAGGCGGGGGCTAGTGGAGAAGTGCAGGAGAACCGGGGCCCCCACAAGTGGGGGTGGGCAAGTGCTGGTAAGGCCAAGGGGGCAAGTGCCAGGGAAAGAGGGGGGTGCAGTGAACAGGGGGGCTGGGTTTGGATAGTCTGGGAAAGGGAGCTTAAAGGCAAGTGCTGGCAATGCAAGCTGGGAGGGACTGGTGTGGGTGGGTGGTCTGGTCCCTACAAGACTCAGAACGGACCAGATCCCAGTCGCAGCGGCAGGTGGAGAGTTTAGCATGGGAGGGGGAGAAGGGAGGAAGAGGAGAAAAGGAAGCTCTTGAGAAGTTTTTGTAATTTAAGAAGATCTGGCTCAAGTCTGAGAGGGGAGGGAAGCTGTCCCAGAGGGAGGCAACAGACGAGGAGAGGGATCTACTCCGACTCTCTGCTTGGAGAAACATTTGACCTGCAGAGAGTTGGAGCCAGAAGACCAAAGGGTTCTGGTTCTGAGGTATTTCGGGAGAGAAAGCTGGATGTAGAGAGGTCCCAGGCCCCAGACAGATTTGTGGGTGATGCAAAGGGTTTTATGAATTTGATCCTTGCAGTCACCGGGAGCCAGTGGCGAGATGTTAGGGCTGGAGAGCTGTGGCCCCTGGGTTTGAAGCCAAGGATAATCCTTGGAGTCCTATTCTGGATTAGTTGGGGGGGCGAAGGGAGGAAAGCGGAAGGTTGAAGAAGAGGCTATTGCAGTAGTCCAGCCTAGAGAGAACCAAGGCTCTGGAGACATTGAGCTTCTGGGGAAGGTGAGGAAAGGTAGAATGCCCCTGAGGAGATGAAGATGAAAATTGGACTTCTTGGCAAGGTCCGTGATGTGTGAATAGAAGGAGACAGAGGAGTCAAAGATGATCCAAGGTTTGTTGCCTCATAAGTGGGGAGGGGAGAGAACTCAAGGAGCCTGGCCAGAGAGTGAGTGGACAACTAGGGCGTCCCAATGAGAAGGATCTCTGTCTTGCTGGCATTGAGGCAGAGATCATTGGCAGAGCACCATACCTGAATAGCAGTCAGGGAGTCAGGTATAAGGCAGGAAGATGAGGAGGAGGAGGGAGGGGAAGGCAGCTGAAAATAGAGCTGTGTGTCGTCTGCGTAACACTGGAAATGAGGGGAGTAGGTGGAGATCAGGCGTCAGATGGATGTTGAAGAGTCATGGTGATAGCATAGAACCCTGAGGGATGCCTTAGCTAGAGAGTGAGGTGGAGGAGAGAAAATGACCCATTTGGACTTGGGAAGATCTGTTAGAGACGAAAGAGGTAAGCCACGCCAGTGCCCTGTCCGTGATGCCAAAGGTGTCACGGAGAGGGCTTATGAGGATGGAGTGGTTGACAGTGTCTAGGGCAGTGGAAAGATTAAGGAGTGTCAGAACAGAAGTAGTGTTAGAGTCCAGATTGGAGAGTAGGTCTTCTCGTGTATTGAAGAGAGCAGTTTTAGTGTCCTGAAGTCAGACAGGTGGTCATGGAGGCAGCCAGCCATTTCGTGTGAGGGGGGTCAGTTGTGGGATAACTAGCTTCTCCATGAGTTTGCACAAGAAAGGGGTGATAGAAATAGATTGATAGTTAGTCGTGCAAAAGGGGCTAGCAGACAGCATTTTTAGGAGAGGGTGCACAAGAGAGTGCTTGAGGGGTTGAGGGAAAGAGCCTGTGGCATTAGAGTGGTTACAGAGGTCAGCCAAGGAAGGGGTGAGAATGTCAATGTTGTCCTTGATGGTTCAGAAAGAGCAAGGCAGCACTTGTTTAGAGGAGACATTCACAGAATGGACAACGTGAGATCTCATCTGGTGCAATGGGAGAGAAGGAGGAGAATATGGGCGGGATAAATGGAGGTCAGAAGAGGCGAAAGAATGAGGGAGATGGGGCTGGGAGCAGATGACAGAGAGGATGTCAAGGGTTTCGGAGGAAAAATGAGAGGCCAGTGCAAGGCCTGAAAGGGAGGAAGAGAGAAGGAGACTGCAGCAGGATTGGCGTGTTCCTTGCAGATCTTAAAGGGCCTCATTACACAGTAGGCGGTAAGGGATTACCGGCACCGGTAAGGGCACCGGTGCTGGTAATCCCTTACCGCCCTACTATGAGGTTCCTTAGCGGGTCCCTTCCCTAACGCCTGGTTTTAACAGGCGTTAGGGAAGGGACTCATTAAGGGACTTCAGAGCTAATAACGGTACCGCAAATTGCGGTAACGTTATTAGCTCCTTCCCCATTCCCATTGAGCCCTATTTGGGCTCGAATGGGATGGGGAATGGTTCCCAGAATGGGGACTTACTGGGTCCGCCAAGGTCGGAAATGACCCGGTAAGTTCCTATTCCGGGAGCACGGACCGGGATGCGGTAAGGATGTAGCCATGGTGCTAATAGCGCCATGGCTACCGCTAGCCATGGTGCTAATAGTGCCATGGCTACCGCCTACCGCTTAATGAGGCCCAAAGAGTTCAGCAGTGTTATGTGTGGCTCCATAGATGCAAGCTTGGATATGAACACTTTTCTTGGAGCAGAGGGAAGACGGTGTTTCCTTCAGAGTAGACGGCGGGCCAGTTTGTCAGGGGATTAGCTAGATGTCTGCCACTTGTGCTCTGCCGCTTTGCACTTTTGTTTCAAAGCGACTAAGTCAGAGTTGTACCAAGAGTTGCATTCAGAGGCAGGCTTCATGCAGATCCTTGTGACAGGGGCAAGGATGTCCAGGGTGTTAGAATAGAGAAATGGAGGTTAGTTTGGACATAGTCAGAAGGAGGGTCCAAAGAAGGGGGCAGGGGAGAGATAAAGGAGTAAGTAAAGGCAGCGACTGACACCCGCTTCATCGGTCGAATGTCAGAGAAGGAGACTGGCCGTGCGGGGGAAGGAGACTGGGGACAGTGGAGGTCAAGGAAGGAAAGGAGGAGAGAGCAGTCAGACCAGGAGAGAGGGGTAGTGAGGGGATTGAAAAGAGGGATGTCAGTCGAGATAAGAGCATGAAGGGTGTGCCCTGCAGAGTGATCTGGACCAGAAGGGAGGATCGTGAGGGAGAGAGTGTCGCAGAGGTCACAGAAGAGAACAATGGCCGCATCAGGGGAGTCAAGATGGATGTTGAAGTCCGTAAGGAAGATACATTTGAGGGAGGAGGCAAGAAGAGAGGAGGAGTGGTTGGCCCATTCAGAGGGGAAGAATGAGGAAGGGCTGGGAGGTATGTAGATGGTAGCAAGAGTCACAGAGAAGAAGGCGAGACAATCAGCATGCAGACAAGGTTTTCAAAGGACGAGTAGGATTGAGTGGGGATGATGGAGGCAGGAACCCACTCAAGGAAGATCAGAGCCACTCCTTCACCAGATCGGGAGGGTCTGGGGTTGGATTTGATCTTGTACCCATCAGGAAGAAGAGTGTCAAAAGCACTGACAGAGCTGGCCTTGAACTAAGTCTCTGTGAGGACGAGGATGTCAAGGTCAAGGTCTTCAAGGAGGAGACAAATGTCAGAGGAGTGTTTAATGGCAGAGGGAGAATTGAGGGTAGATAAGTGAAGCTGGTGAACCTCTTTGAAAGATTTGTTATGGGGTGAAGGGTGCATTACTACCCCGGGAAGGTAGGGGATGGGGGTGACGAAGTAAGGAGGGGTGAAAGGAGATGGTGGGAAATTGAAAAGGGAAGGTTGACACCTATCCAGAAGGAGAAGGTTGGGCTGAGAGCCCTGGGGTATGATAGCGCCATTGTGATAGACATTAATGGTGCATTTTGAAAATGCAAAGCTAGCCAAGAGTGCTTCCCATATAATGCCGCCAGTAATGGGTGAAGAGGAGAAAGGGGAGAGGACAAAGACCATGTGGTGGTCCAAAGGTTGGGGGAAGGAACAGCAAAGATGATGTCAGTGATAATCTGTCTGGAGGAAGCATTTATGTAGGTTTCTGCGATGGGCAGACCAGGGTTGGACCTTCGGGATGGCTTTTTTAGTTTCTTCCCTCCAGTAGATGGAAAAACAGTTAGAGAAAATAGCGGAGATGGAGAGCACCATGGGGGAAAAGGAACAAGAGGGGGGTCAGATGATAACAGGTTGAGGGTCAGAGGCACTATGCAACAATAAAATCACACCAGACAGCAAGCAGACAGAAAACAATAAGTGTGCTGCAAGTGCACAGATTTTTAGGTTAAAGACAAGTTTGAAAATGTAACTGAATTTAAATTTTGCAGAAAGCACGTAAAAGCTTACAAAAACGAAATGGCTGTACAGATGAAAAGTAAACCTAATGACACATTTTGCAGAAGGCACTTAAAAACGTACAAAAACAGAATGGCTGCAGAGATGGAGAGTACACCTAAATATGAATATTGCAGAAAGAACTTAAAAGCTTACAAAAAAAGAAATGGCTGCACAGACAGAAAGTACACCAAAATACAAATTTTGCAGAAAGCACTTAAAAGCTTACAAAAAACGAAATGGCTGCACAGTTGGAATGTACACCTAAATATGAATTTTGCAGAAAGCACTTAAAAGCTTATAAAAAACGAAAAGGCTGCACAGATGGAAGTATAGAGTAATTTGTATTTGTATTTATTTGTGTTTTATAAAGCGCCTTAATCCAAGGCGCTGTACAGAGATCAAGGAATGGTACAATAAAATGAATAAGAAAAAAGTACAAAATAACAATTAATCAAGGATGTTGCAGAAGGTAAGACTTCAGTGACCTTAGAAATAAAGAACAGACAGAGATAGAATGAAGAGAGTAAGGTAGAGTGTTCCAGTGAAGAGAGGCTAGATGTGTGAAAGTATGAAAACAAGATTGAGCACAACGGGGACAGGGTGCCAACAATATATATTCAGAAAAAGAGCAGTGAGAGCGAGAAGAAAGATACCAGAGCAAAGAGATATTGGGAGCAAGACCATACAGGCATTTAAAGACAAGGCAGCGAAAATTAAATTTAAATTTAAGTTGAGTGTGAAAGGATAACCAGCCAAGAGTGGTAAGAGAGGAGGAGATAGAATCTCGGAAAGAAAGGAGGCAGAGAAGACAAATAGAAGAGGTAAAAACAGATTTGAAAGGGGGAAGGTGGGAAATAGGAAGCCCAAAAAGAGCAGAGGAACAATCTGGGAAAACAGTTGGGAAAAGATCAAAGAGGAATTCAGCAGTTAGAGGCTTGAAAAGTGCAAAATGGACAAGCTTTGCAGGTATTGTGTAACTGAAAGCGACTAGCGCGTGAAGTTAGAGAAATGTGACAAGAGGAAGGCAGACTCCAGTCAACGTGAAGCCCAAGATTTTGGGCCATGGATTAGATTGGAAGCTGGTATGGGAGAAAGAGATAAAGGACAGGGGGATGGGTATTAGCAGGGAAAAAGAGAACTTCAGTTTTCCCAGCATTGAGTGTAAGATAGTGAGAAGACATCCAAGATTTGATAGGCAGAAGTCAGGCAGAGAGAGTATGGTGAATTTCAGAACAAAAAGAATAAAAGGAGAGAAAAAGTTGAGTGTCATTCGCATAAAAGTGCTGTGATAAACCAAAGGAAGAAATAACAGCAGCAAGAAGGGAAGTGTAAAGAGAGCGCAGAAAAGGGGCAAGACGGACCCTTGTGGAATGCCATGCCAAATATTTAGATGACTTGCCAAGAAACAGAAAACGTTCTTTCAGATAGATAATATTGAAACCAGGATAGAACAGAGTCAGGAAAACCAAAAGAAGAAAGAGATGCCAGCAGAAGAGAGTGATTGAGAAGGTATGGTAATGTATCTTAGTTTGGTGCAGGGAGTTAGGAGAGAAAACGAGGAGCAGACTTTACAAGTCATAACACAGAGATAATGGTGTGATGCGAGATCAGAAGATTACAGATAGACAATTATGGGAGGGGCAGGCAGCAGAATCCAGCGGTAACTGTGTCAGGAAAGGAGCCATGTGCTTCATGGTTGCTTACCAGGATAGGTATAAGTACTTGGTGTCCTTTGGAATGAAATCCACAAGATGTTATGAGGCGAGGTACCTCATCCTGCCCCAGACAGGCTTAGACAGGGGCCTTGGTGTGGGCCTTAGGAGAGGCCAGCATTTTCCTGCCGGCTCCCATGATTGGCCCAAGGAGAGGCCCAGGCTGGCCAATCACAGATGCTGCTGGCCAGGCTGCCGAGGCAGTTCCTGTGCATGAAATAAGTCCGCCATGATGCAAATAGTGTCCCAGGCAGGGATTCAAGCCCAGCTGAGCTACTAAGGTGATAGAGGTTGTAAAGCAGCCAAAAAAAGATGAAATAATTGTCCCCAACAAGGTAAAGAACAGTCATGACCCTCTGGGCTGGATCAATATGCTTTTTCAAATAATTTTTAAAAGTGCAGATGGGCACCTTCTAAATAAAGCCCAAGCCCCTCTGGGCTTACCTGTTATGCTCTGCTCGATGTAGAAAGAACAAAGGAGCCTTGTCAAGTGGCGGCTTAATGGTGCAGCTGCTGGCAGCCTCGCTGCCGTGAGGAGGAAAGCTTACCTTAACTGGCAAATTTCAAGGTTTCTTTTTTGGTTTTACTTGTAATGATCCCTATAACAACGTTTTTTTCACTGAATTTCATAGGTGTATATCTGTGCAGCTGAACCATAATGTCCTTTAACAACATTTTTTCACAGAATTTCATCGGTTTTTATTAGTGCAACTTCTCCATAACGTTCCTTTAACAACATTTTTTGACTGAATTTCATAGGTTTTTATTAGTGCAACTTAACCATAACATCCCTTTAACAAAGTATTTTCACTGAATTTCATAAGGTTTGTATTTGTGCAGCTTAACCATAACGTCTCTTTAACAATGCTTTTTCACTGAATTTCATAGGGTTTTACCAGTGCAACCTAATTTGTTACAACTTCCTAATATCATACTCACCCCCAAAGTAGCAGCATTTGTGTACAATCTAAGAAGTTTGAAGTAGAAACTGTGCCATTCCCCACCTTCCAGAAACATTGTTACCACTTCTATCAACTTACTACAACTTTTTACACCATTTTTTGTTCATCAGTGTTCGCAAACGTTTGACGTCATCTCAGACTTTCTAGATAGTGTCACGTGACCGCAGACGTGCAAAGTAATGACCAACTGCGAACGGGTCGTGCTTCGCAAACAGTTCAAAACTGCATTTTCGCCCAGTCTAGTAAGTTTTAAGCTGAAATTTTAACCTTGAACAGCTCCTACACCTATTCTAACTGATTTCCCATCTGCAATCCAGGTGACAGCACATGCTTGGAAGAGTTTTAGCACAACTGCCATGTAACTTCAAAAATGGCATCAGCCATGGCCATCTCTCCTCCCCAGGAGCCACCAACACCACCAACACCACCAGCTGGAAGGCCTGGACAATGGAAAAAGTGCAATGATGCACAGAAGAATTAAGAGGACCAAGAAGATGAGAAAGAGGAGATACCTACCTCCAGCACACAGACAGAATATTGGGTGTGGTGGCTCTTTACCAGTGTTGGGGGTGTACCGAAGGCTCAGGCTACAAAGGTTAAATTCACTGAGGGTACTGTTGTACTCAGTCACAGACAACATGGGCAGTACTCCTACAGGACCACCTCCTGCACCCCCACACCAAATCCAACCACTGCGATGCTCTGAGAAAGAGTGTTCCTTTCTCGGGAAGTATTCTGCTGTCTTCCTCTACCTCATCTTCCTAAACCGATACTGCCACCACTCAGGCTTCTCTTGTGGGGCAGAAGATCCCACCAGCTACCTGAAAGCCACTGAAGAGGCTGTTGATCCATATCTTTCGAAGACAACAGTATTTTTTATATACTGCAACACACCACTCTGCAGGGGCGAGCGGTTTTGAGGTGCTTTCAAGGTGGCAATCAACAAGCTTGAGAAACACTGACCCTTACCTTAGCTTAAAGGCACACACAACATGTTCCCCTGTTCACTTGCCCCTCTGTATCTGTTGTTGTTGGTGCCCCTCCCCTCATGTCCCTCCCCCACATTACTTCCTGGCCTCTCCTGCAAAAAAAACCCCAAAACACCCAAAGAAATTCCTTTTGCAGCCACCTTTCAAAGTTAAGAAACAGAAATAACTAAAATCAATAATATAGATTCCATCTATTTTACATTATTGAGTAAAGTAGTTAGACTCAATAAGATTCTCCAACATTTTCATTAGCATTTTTGGTCACAAATACCTTTCTCTAACATACAATAACCACCATAATCCATGGACCTTCATAATTATCTGTGGTCTCTGCAGTCCCCTTTTCAGACCAGATATCATTAAAACACCCGGATAGATAGTACACACCAAGACAGCCCTCTACCCTTTTCACTTTAATGTTTGCCACACTTCCTCATTGCCTGCTTTTGAACAGTCACACATCCATCCAGCAGTCACTTCCAAAAACTCTACATGTAATCCTATCAACATATTAAACTTCCAGACACCAACTGACACTCAACAATGTTCTACAAATATTTTCCATCTGCATGTTATTTACTTATAAAACACATTTTACACAGTCGACCTCTGTCAAACGTAATCCAAGGAAAGAAAAAGTAATAAAAAAAGTAAGAAGTAAAGCTGGTTATCACGGTTCAGACAGCCCGGTGCAACTGAACTGAATGAAGTGAGATGTCAGTGACTCCACTACGGCTTACATTTTTTGACAAAACTTGTAAAATTATCTTACAACATTTTGGTTACATTTTTAAGGCAGGTCACAAGAGTTAATTGGTAGGACTAAGTCAGCTATCTCCGAATTGGATGATTCAGTTTTGGGCCACAGTTGCATTAACACCCCTTGTGACATCACAACCTTTCCCACACTGCCCCTCAATTACGTGATCGTGCAGATCAGTTGAAAATACTCATTTACCATTGAATGGCACTGTCAAATATACATAATAGCTTGAGAGGGCAAGGGGTGAGACATTCACACTGAGTTGGACCAATGGTGTGTCCAGGGGACATCAGCGAGGACACTGTACAATGTTGGACCCTACAGACACTGAGAGCTTGGATCCCCATCCCATGCCCCAACCCCAATGGTCTGACCCTCCAGCTCCTTTCTCATTCCTTGCTGCCAAGTGTGGTCTGGAAAAACTATACCACATCATGGCTGTAGTTTAATTAACAATATTTAAATTCTGTTTATCTGCCAATTCTTCCCATGCACCCAGGTGCCTAGCTCGATAGCCTCAAAAGTATGTTTTAGAATAACTTCACTGTGGATGTGTTCTCCTGGCAACCATCAGCAGGGCAACATTTCTGCACTCTGTTTCTGCTGAATGTTTAAGACATATGTTCTGCTTGTCACACATGGGCTTGCAGTTCTAGCCTTATGAGCGCTCAGCAAGAAATACTTCCTTAACATGGGCCTACTAACCAAATGGCTTCTCTACTGTTTACATATTACTAAAAAGCCCCTTCACTGTATATCCATTTGTGGCATCCTGCACCCCCACTGTGTGCCCACTCTGTTCAACAAGCCCCCCTTTTGCCCACAGCACCCAACCTTTATTGAGTTCCATCCTGGGACTTCTCGCAAGGTGCCTGCTTCTATGTCATTACTAAAAAGCCCCTCTACTGTATACCCCCTAGGGCATCCTGCACCCCCACCCTGTGCCCAATCTGTTCAACTAGCCCCCATTATGCCCACAGCACCCAACCTTTATTGAGTTTCATCCTGGGACTTCTCACAAGGTGCCTGCCTCTGTTTCATTTTATGCAAGCAACACTGTGTTCAAAAACGTCCTCATCTCGATCTCACCCACCACGTCATCCTTGATGTCACCATGTTACTTGCGCAATTGCCATGTGCACACCCCGTTGGATCTGGGCCTTTACAACAGTACCCTGCCCTATTCCACAGCTCATCAGCCTGGTCTCCCACCACCGAGGCAAACAAGCTCTTCATATCCCTCACAGCTAGAGTTATTCCAGCCATTATCTTTTCCAGTTCATTATCCCACTTGCCCACCCCTGCTGTAAGGGACAGAAACAAACTTATTAAATTATACTTTTCTGTCTGGGGACACGAGATGTACTGTGCCAACCCCATCTCCTTCTGTAACAAGGGAAGCTGTGTACTTCGCTTCATGGGCTTGTGTAGTTTTGTTACTTTTATCCCTTTTGCCATGGCCATATGGCCTGGCAGGCATCGAAGTATATCTCTATATAATGATTATCTTCTTACATTTACCGGGGCTCAGGAAATGGATGCCCTGATAGCCCTTCCTCTTCCGTTTCCTGGTCATCACTCTGGATATCGCCGAATTCCTCTTCCTTATCCTCCCATTGCTCTTCCTCATCCCGATGCACTGGGTCATAATAAATACAGTTAGAGTGTCTCACACTCAGAGCAGTCTCTCTTCTCCTTAATTATTTGCTCACTCTATCCGGCACACTCTGCCGGCCCCCCTCAGCCTCTGCACATTAACATTTGATGGCAGTCTCACTTGGGGGTCCTCGACAGCTCTGCTGTCTATCCTAATCATAATTTGGCATGCTCTCCATTTGTTTAGAGCTGTACCTATTCTTTGTCCCTCTCTTCTTGTTTGCCTCTCTTTCTCTAGTTCCTCCTTTGCTTCTCTCACCTGGTCTTCTAAATGCTGCTGTGCATCGTTCACTACCTGCAATGCAAGAGGATTTCATGTGTCCCCTTTTATTTGTCCTGTCCTTTTGTCACTGTCTTTGTCTGGGGTGTAAACCCGAGGTTAGTATATCGTGTGGCTCACTGTAAAAGGAACTGTCCGGGCACGGTCGATGCTGGAAAGCATTGCGGAGGTGGAGGAGCAGTTGGTGGCACGCGTATTTCATCACACTTCATGTTATTACAAATGGATTTACTTTCCTCCTCTTCCTCAAACATCTTCCACAGTTTGAGAATTCTTAATCTGTTTTTAACTTCGTACCCTTATATGTGGCAGCCAAATGTGTATACATGTGTTTTTATACCTCCTTCGTGTGTTTTCCCTCCCTCCCTGGACCATTGCTAAAACATTGTACCCGTCGTCATTACCTGTGCCCATTCTGTGTGATACTTTACAATGTTCTCCCTATATTGGGGAGTGATTTGCACATATGTGCCAGCAGGGTATCAATCATACACAATAATACATTCTACTTACCAATTGTATTAATCGCTGCTGTTCCAGCAGCGTTCATCACCTTATTTCCTTTCCCCCCCTTAATCAAATCAACCTCTACCTATTATTATATACCCCAAAAACACTAGCAAAATTCCAATCCAACTCACACTCATTTATACACATCAATAGAGCATCACACACCTCACTCTCCTCACTACCAAAATTCCTACTCTACCAAAAGACAATCAATAACTATACGCAAAATATCACCACTGTTATATAACCAGGTCCTTTTCTCTTCTCATATATGGGACTGTCGTACACTACACAGCATGCCCTTTACCCTTGAGGAATATCACCTTTTCTTTCACAATACTAATGCTGTGCAAGGCTGTCTTCCCTTAATACAATAGGGATGTCCCCCTCTTCAATATCTCCTCATCATTTCTACTTCTGTTCAGGAAGAGAGGAATTCGCTGACGGGCCCATTGGTCAGCACTCACCCTCTAGAACTTGTAAGACAAGATAGCTGCACCATGTGAGGACAAGGGGTGCAGGATTCACTTACTCCGACACGACTCAATAACAAGGACTCAGTAGTTTGGCAAAGGGAAGTCTGTTTAATGATACATACATCAAACAGGGAAACAAATGGGAATCAGCTGTAGTGCGATCACCGGTCTCGCTCCGACTTCCACGAACCTCAGTTGAACAACAGTTTTTATAGGCACAAATCGTCATCACTGACGTCTAATTTCTATAAAAAATCATCATGCAATATAATTGGTTAGGAAAGGTAACTTAAATATAGGTGTTCTATTTGTATAAGATAATGGAGCATGTGGATTGGATAACTCTTATCGGGTGGACGTCTACACCCATCCCTCTATATCACACGTGATTGACGTCACTACAAATACAACATCTCATTGGCTACAGTGTCTATTAGACCCTAAATTACATGATCCATTGTGATTGGGCAAGTTACACCCCTAAACATAAATCTCCACTTTAATTAGCAGCATGCAGAATAGACACCCCTGTGCCTGGTGACCCAAGTTTCACCCTGCATCCCTTCCATCAATCAGTGTTTTAGGGCGACATGTCAATTAGTTGGCTTAGGATGGCCTCGAAACTGTAGTCTCTTATCGGGAAAGGTTATGGCATCCTCGGGTCCTGGATGACATCAGGCGATGGTACTTCTTTGCGCCTAACTGGTCACGTGTTAGTTCACCATGAATCTGCTTCAGTTTCCAGCTTTTTGTGCATTTAATTCTGTGTCGGCCTAGCCACCTCCATGGGCCCCCCTTATCTTGACCTTCATGAGGCATGCTGGTATGCTCTGAAGTTGGAGTCTTGTGAGCTGACGCTCTCCTCCCCTTCTCCGGTTGACCTCGATTTCCTAGGCATGAGCCGCTCTTTTTTGAGTTTCGATTCCGCTCCTTCTCTTGCCTTTGGCTGGGTTTCTAAACTTGGCCTGGCAGGCTTCTGGCCACCTGGGTACCTTTTCTGCTTTTACAAAATGGAGTCACACTTGTATAATGTGCCTTATTGAGGTATATAGACGGTTGGCGCTTGCCGCTCTATCTTCTACTAAGCATTGCAAGCAACATTGATTTCTTAGCATCTTGCGTTCAAGTCTATTTACACACGTTTAACAGGATGGTTGCTTCCATCTTGTCTCGTAACACTGTTTCCTGGTGTTGTAACATTGTCTCCTCTCTGTGCCTATTCCATTCAATTTCGTAGTTACTCGCACTGGCGTGTTATCTTCGATAGCTGCTCTTGTTCATTCTAGAATCTGTTCATTTCCACTGGCCTTCCGTTAAGGCTTTTGGGGTCTCTTCGTGGACCGTGTGTAGGTACTCCTCATTTCGTATCAGCAGCTGGTATGGCTGTCTGATAGGGTACCGTGCTGCCAAGGGTTGTCTGGTTATGGGTGCTTCAACCGGTATGGATCTTCTGATGTATACTGGGCAGAGTCCCACTGCAGCTCTTTGTACGTTCATTTGCTCTTCATACGTCACATACCTTGGCGAGCGCGTTCCTGGTGCCTCGAAATGAGGGGGAGGGGTGCAAGCCATGTCTGGGACCTCCTCTACGCTCCCCCCTCTGGTGGGTTCATCTACCACTTCTGCAATCTCCTTTGCATTCATTTCTTTTGTTTCTTCAGTGTCATGCTCATCGTCCTCTGCGTTGGTACATGATGGTGTGAATGTGTGAGCCTTTGGAGTCCATATTTTTATCACTCCCTTCAAACTCCCTGCTGTCTTCAAATGTTTGTCTTTGTTCCACGTCATTAGCTGACATTGTCCATTTGGGCTGCAGTAGATCAATTTTCCCTTATACTTTCTTAGTTTCTTAGGGTATGTGAACTTTGTTCCTTCTGGCGCAAATTTGTTGGCTTTCACAAAGTCTCTTATTTCTTCATCAGTCAGGTCTCTGGGCTTCCATCCTGGTTCGACATCAATCATTATTTTCATCCCTATGGCCTTCTTCGCAGTTTTCTGGCACTGTGTAATGATTATCTTGATTACACAGCATCCTAGCAACACCATTGCTAGTAGAGCTCCCAGAAACTTGAATATATCTGCCATCCATTGTGGGACCCACGAGAATAGGTCTCCAAACCAGCTGTCATCGTCTACTTCGTCACTTTCATCAATCATATTTTTTTTAGGCTTGTCAGCATGCTTATAGCCTCTGTTAGGGTTCCGTTTTCTTCATTGTGTGATGGTACGAATGTGCAACATGATTCTCCGATTTTTGCACAAACACCTCCATCCATTGCTGTGATCATGTCAAGCACATATCTGTTCTGGAGGGTCATCAGTCTGATTGCTCTTAGCTCTTCTTTGATCGTGTTGAATCCTTTTATAGTGGTATTGATGGTCTGCAATAACTCCCATCTGGTTATCTGCAACCATTTAGCATTTACTCCAACTTGGATGTGGGGCAGGAGCAGTGTTGTGAATACTGTTGAGGTGAGGCTGAACAGCCTGTGTTGGTACGGGATTGCATGGAATGCCTCTTCTGATTTGGGAGAAAAGTAATTTTCCCTCTTCATCCTGGATATCAGTTCCACAGATCTTCTTCTTCTTCTTAGATGAGCATCTGCTTTCGGGAAACAGTCTAACTTCAGGTCACTTTTAGGGATCACTAGTGCGGGAACGTAGACGTTCACTAGTGTGCATATGCCTCCCCAGTTTTTCAGCAGTCTTATGTATGCCTTGGATCCACACGCCCAGTAATGGTCCATAATAACTGCAGTTCCTTGTGTCATTCCTGGAGCTTCTGTCCGCAGTTTTGATTCTTTCCCATCTTCCTTGTGCCATTGTTTCTGAAGCATAGTTTCGGGCTCTCCAGTGGCACTATCTGCAGGGGTCCCCCTATATCTTCGACCCATGTTAGTAACTTTACTAGCTTTGGCCACAGAAGTTTGTATAACTTCTGTGAATTCTCTATTGCTTCCTTGCAGGCTCCAAGGACCATCCACGCTCGGCAGATTACTACTCCATCTTCCCATCCATCTGGGGAGACCACTGACCCCCAGATCTGCATTTGGCCTCTGTTCTTCCAGATTTGGGCCTCTTTTGTAGTCTTCCCTCGAACGTTCAGTCTCCGGCTAACTTCCCATCTTATCCCTGATCCTTTCACGCCAGGGTTCTCGTACCTGATCACATGATTTCTGGTGTGCGCTCGGTTTCTTGTTTTAATGTCCTGGACGTGGCCATCTTCATCCGGGTAATCCTTTTCGTTAGCCCATATTAATGAGGCGTCTCTTGCCATAAATTGTCCTCTGGTGTTACACATTGCTTCGTGTGACATACAGTGTGCTGTAGAGACATCAATTTCTACATCCACTGAGATCTTGGACTTTCCCATACTGAATGGCAGGAGTGCATAGGCGAAGCATTCTCCTTCCGACTGCCTTCATCCTACTTCTTTCATATGCTGGTACCATATGTTGTTTCCAAGATGGGCTGTGCTGTCCAGGTAGTCATTAAGTTCATTGTTATCTTCATGAGGGCTTCTCTTGATTCTCAGCGTTCTTCTGTAGTTTGCTATGGCTACGTCTCTGAATGCATCTGTGCTGCTTTTCCACTTCTGGTTTCTCGGTGGAGCAGGCTGCCCTGACTGCATCGCTGTGGTAGGAGGAGGATTTGTGCTTCCTTTCCTTCCCTTTTGCAGTCTGCCATAAACCTCCCGTAACCACCATTGGTTCATCAACCTCCCAACTTGTGGCTGTGTTGTAGGCCTGCGGCTTGTTCCTTGCATTGGGGCAGGTGTGCTTGACCCATAGTTCTGTTTTTCAGCTCCTCATGTAGTTTCTTTGCTTGGACTATGAGTGGGAACAAATACTCTATTAGCATGTGGGTCTTCTCTGTGAGTTCTTTTGTGGCCACTTCTGTTCTTTCGAGGGATTTTGCTATTCCCTCCTTCTTTGGCATTCCACTTGGCTTTTCTTGGTTATATCCACTATTCTCTGGAATTGAAAGTTCAGCAGTCAGTCTCTCCTTCTCTGCTGCCTTCGTTGGAGGCCTTGTAGCCATTGACACTTGCCGTTGTTTGTGTGCATTCTGAATGTGGATGCATGCCGTGGCCAGTGCTACATTATCATTCATACTGTGCTGACCCTCTCTCCAGCCTTTTCTCTCATTCATCACCTCGTGTTTATATGTATCACTGCTAATTATATTCAATTTTAAATCATTTGCTTCATCATTAGCTTTTCTTGGAACTGGGATCACTATGTAGGGTCTGGGTGCTTTTGTAGGCCACAGATGTTCATTATCTGGTGGGTGCACTGATAGAGGGACATTTTGTGCACCAATAACGAAAGTAGTTCTGATTGGTAATAATAGAAAAACAATTATGATCACTGTACATATGCACATAATCGTTCGCCCTTCTGTTGGGGGTAAAACCAAGTTACTGTTCTGAGCCCCCATTTCGAATGAGTTCATAGTCAGTTGTTTATTCCTTCTTTTGCTCTGGTCTCACAGTTCGAAAGTTTATTACTACTAAAGTGTCGAGTGCTTCAGTGTCCCCCCTCTTGTGGGTGATGGTGGCAGCCTCTGGGTATGCAGCACGGTTCTGTTGGCTAGAATATGGAAAAAGGTTAGGCTATCAACTCTGGTACATCACATCCATCTAAGCATATCGATACTAGGTGAGGTCCTAGTACACGCCTCGAATTTGCTTTGGTCCTGAGGACGTGCTGGAAACAGTTCAAATGTGAAAAATAAAACGATGGAACTGCTACAAAATCACACAAAATGAAATGCTGGAAAAGTAAAAAAATAAAACTGTAGTGTACGTGTGGCAAAATAGGAAAAACTGAGCTATAGCATTGCAAAATTAGGAACAAAAATGAAAATGTGGGAAAAATAGAAAATGAGTCAGAATCGCACAAATGAGATGTTGTACCAACAGGAACAAAAATAAAAACAGAAGTCAATATATGAAAAAATAGGAAAGTTGAGAAGGATGCAGAACAGGAAAAATACGATGGCGAAGTACTCGTGTCTGCTCCTTTCGTTCGGTCTCTCGGTGACGAGTTGAGGAACAGTGTCTCTCTTCTCTATCTGCTCCACAGTGAAATGATGACGACAAAGTTCTATTTTGGATTTCCTCCTTCTAAGGCTCTCCTCATAAATGGATGTCCATAATTGCTTCTTAGTTGCGCTGCAATAACCCTCAGGAGCCGGTTCAGTTGCACATTTTTTGCTGGATTACTGAGGAATGCGGGTATGTCAACATTGCTGGGTCTACCAACTAGTTCTGGAAAGTTTTCAATGAGGTGGAAGAAGACCTGGAATACGTATCTGCTGTCTTCTGGTGTCAACGACATTTGCTCTTGTTTTCTAGTCTCTAGATCACAGGCCTTTTTGCTGTGTTAACAGTTTTTGTCTCCTCGATCAGTCCCTCGGCGAAAGGTCTCACTGGAATCTCCTTAGGAATTCCCGCTGGAAGTTGGACAGCTCTACTTGGAGCATTATTCCATGGAGAAGTGTGCCCATGTGTGGGGCGTTGGCTGGATCTCTGAGGAAGGTGATGACGTCAACATCTGCAGGCCTTCCTACCATTTCCGGATAGTCTGTGACTAATCTAAACAGGACATTGTGCGCCAGCTGGGTGTCCTAGGGTGATAGGGTCTTTTTCCCTGTTTGGTTGTGTCCTGATCACAAGCTTTTCTTTTGATTCGCACAGTTTTTACACTTTCCAGCTGCGTGGATTGCAACCACGTAATTCAATTTGTACCATACCTGTCTGAGAAATTCATTGTTTCTTGGTATTCTGATAAAGGTTAGGGTATCTGTGGTTCTCCCGACGAGTCCTGGGCATTCCTCTATGATGTTGAAAAATAGGTTATAAGTCAATTCATTTATGATCACATGAGGTGGAAGCATTTGCTTTTTGTTCGCTGTGCTCTGGCAATTTGGCGAAGACCTCTTTGATGACAGTCAGTAGTTGCTGATTACCTTCTTGTTATCTGGATCCTGAATGAATTCTGTGACACTTGTTCCTCTCCCTATGAGCGCCGGATATGTTAATACCACAAGTTGAAAGTAGGTTAGCACATCCCACTTGAGATTTCTGCTGGAATGTACCATGAATTCTGTGATTAAAGTCTCGATAACTGGTTGTTTCAGGATACTGTGTTGCACTCTCAGGCAAGGTTTTGGTTACAGTCTATCAGGGTCTTGATTCTTGTATCAGTTTGGGCATTTCATGCTTTCAACAGTTCATTTTATCAATGTTGTTGTGGCTTTGATTGTGCTTCCCCTTACCCTGCAATTGGGATGTACAGAGTGTTCGTTAAGTCCTTATCCCCCTTTGCTTGGGGAACCTGTCCAGTTTTATGTCACACTTGCATTCGGGTTCTTTGACTTGGTTTTCTGCTCATGTGTCCTTCTTCCTTACCATGGATCTTGTCTGCACGTGCTGAGGTTCTTCCCTGTTGTCTGTTGCTTCTTTGCAGTTGGATGTAGCAGAAGGGCTCCCTCCTATGTAGGGTTTAATGTCATTTAGGAAGATCCATGCCCTTCTGCCCTGGAGCTTGATGGCGGAGGGGGTGCAGTCCTCTACGATGTACGGGACATTAAACCGTGGTTCATCCCACCTTGTTCTGGTGAAATTTCTTATGAGGACGCTGTCACCAGGGAAGATGAGGGGCACGCAAAGGCTGTGAGCTGCGTCTGAATCAGCACTATCTGTTATGGTTTGTGCGGTGCTATCCCCTTTCCGCCGTCGCTGCAGCTGGCCTGAAATGACAAAGGTGCTTGATGTCAAACAGTCCAGATAGGCTTTCATCTCTTCTCCTATTACCTCCCTAGTTGGCTGGGCATCACATCTAGCTCTATCTCTGGGGGTAAGAGAGGTCCTCATCCTTCTGCCTGTAACTATCTCGTGCGGCGTGAGGTGATGGTCGGAGCCTGGTTGGTTCCGAAGTGCATACAATGTCAGTGGTAGGCAGTGCAGCCATCCCGTTTTTAATCTGTGCTTCAATTTGGCTATCCTCTCTTTAAGCAAGCCATTGATCTGTTCACATATCCCATTCCCCTCTGGATGATACGCCGACGAGAACTTGTGCTTTATACCAAGCAATGAACTAATCTGTTCGAAACACTGAATTTACAAAGTGGGCCGCATTATCTAATCTCATTACCTCGCACACCCACCATCTAGGGAACACTTCCCTCACCAGGAACTTAGCAGCACAGGCAGCGTCGGGGTGTGTACATGGGCCTGCTTCTATCCATCTAGAGAAGGGACACACCACCACAGTTAAATACCTGTACCCGTTGCACACTTGAATGATGTCGGTGGGTCGATATGTAAGTGCTGGAATGGTCCATTTGGTCTGGGAATGATTCCTCTCACTACTTTTAATGTTTGCCCAGTGGTGAATTGCTGGCAGATAATGCAGTTCACCATAAAAAATGCAACATGCTCCGCTAAATTCGGCGTGAACCAGTCTTCTGCGAGCGTTGCGGCAAGATTTTCTTTTGTCATGTGGATGGGGTAGTGCAGTTGTTCTAATGCTACCTTCAGGAGGGCGACAGGCATTACTAGTTTACCAGTGCTGTCTTGCCTCCACAGCCCATCAGAGGGGTTTAAAGAACACCCCGTCGCTTCCATAACTTCTTCTCCTCTTGTGGTGCCTCCCCTTGGAGCTCCATTAGCTGGGTCTGCACCATATTACTATAAGCCTCTGATGTGGCTCGTGCTATCATCATTCTTTCATGGGTACGTGCCACCTCTATGTCCATGATTGTTTCATTCTTGGATGCCATGCGCTTGGCTTCTGTGTCCGCTTCATGATTTCCATGAGACACGAAATCCGTCCCCTTGGTATGAGCGGCGCATTTCACGACCGCTATACCCACTGGGAGCTGTAGTGCTTTTATCAACCTGTCCAACAAGGCTGCATGTTGCACTGGCGTGCCGCCAGCTCGGAGGTAGCCCCTCCTTTTCCAGCATGCTAGTCCTACGTGAACTGTGGACGTCACATAGGCGGAGTCACTATACATCGTTACTTCCTGGTCTGCATGGTTCTCAATGACGAGTATCAATGCCAATAGCTCTGCAGCCTGTGCCGAATAGTGAGATGGTATTCGTGCACTAACGAGTACTTGAAACTTTCCATTCGCTATGTGTTTTACCATGGCAACGCCTGTATACCTTTGTCCGTCTTCTTGGTCAATTCTTGAAGACCTGTCAATAAAGCAATCTCTCCACCTGCCAGGGCATTTTCTTTTATCCTGGGGATCTCATCATAGAATTCCTCATATTTCGCACAGTCGTGTATGGGTTCTCCCTCCGTGACTGGCTCAGCTATGAATGTAGCAGGGTTCACAGTTTTACATCTCACTATTTTGATCGATGGGTTGGAGATAATCAACTCATAGGCGGATGCTCTTTGAGATGTCTGTGTGCCCTTTGGCTTCTCTAGGATGGCAAACAGTGAGTGCTCAACATACAATGTCATGGAGCATCCCATCACAATGGACGATGCCATTTCGATAGCGAATGCGGCAGCAGCTAGGTTGTGTTTGCATGGAAAGTGGCCCTTCATGACTGGGTCCAGATTCCTGCTGTAATATGCTAGGGACTTGTACCTCAGCGAGGTTCGCTGTGCGAGCACTGCTGTCATAAAACTGCCATCGGTATGTGAGAACAAGTAGAATTCCTCTGCATAATTAGGAATCCCGAACACTGGGGCCTTACAAATTGCCCCCTTGAGCTCTGTAAACCCTTTCTTCATTGTTTCATTCCATTCAATTTCTTCTCTTGTTGCCTGGGCCTTTTTAAGGGCCTGTAGCAAGGGCTTGGTATACGAGATGTAGTCAAAGACCCACGCTCGGACATAATTGCACAGTCCTAAGAAGCTTTGCATTTGTTTTATCGTGCACGGCTTGGCCGTGTTCATGATAGCTTCAGCCCTTTCTGGGGTTACCTTCTTCCTCTCATGTGAGATCAGTTCCCCTATGTACAACACCTCCTGTTGGCAGTACTGCCACTTTTCCTTGTCAACTTTGTATCCCTTCTGAGCCAGTATAGTCAATATCTGGACAGAATCGCACGTGCATTGCTCTTCAGTGGTGCTGCAGATCAGAATGTCATCTACATACTGCTAAACAACACTGTCCACCGCGATATTGCTTAGGTCCATTTGCAGGACCCTGTTGAAGATTGATGGGGATTCACAGTACCCCTGTGGCAACCTCATACTTTTCAGGCGCATTTGTCTGAAAGTAAATGACGTCAGGTCTTGTGAGTCACGGTGCAATGGAATTGAGAAAAACACATTTTTCAAATCGATCACCATGAAGTATTTTGCTTCAGTTGGTATATTGCATAGTATTGTGGATGGATTAGGGACTAGAGGGAACTCGGCTTCGACTATATCATTTAATGCTCGTAAATCCTGGATTAAATGCCAGGACCCTCCCTTTGATTTCTTGACAGGATAAATCACAGTGTTACAAGGTGATTCTGATGTCACTAAGATGCCCTGTTCACCTTCCCCTTTCAGGAGACCTACGTCATAGGGCCCTGTAATCCAAACTGCGGCAGGCACTTGGGCCATGTCTTTATCAAAGTACTCTGGGCGTATTAGTGCCAACATCATTTTCTGTGGCCCCTCGCATTTGATCATTTTGACCCAAAATATGAGACTCATTTCCACCCTTGTCTCTTCTAGGTCGGGGTGTTCTTCGAACAGATCGTCATCGGTGACATCAGTCACTCGATGCCCTTCTTCAATGGCAATGATTGCACACCATTGTCTGCCTTCATCGTCATATCCTTCAACCAATACCACTCTCCCTCGCACTGCGGCAGATTGTATCATTAGGGGGAATACTTGTCCCTCCTCTTCGTGCATGGGTATTCTTGGTCTGAATGGAAATTCATCAGGGGTTCTCATAGTTCTGTCTGTGAGGCCCGGCAATCCCGCCAAAAGCACTCGCACGTCATATGCAAAGACTTCTGGCTCCAGCAGTATAGCCCTCATGGCTGCACGTCCAGAATATGCTCTGATCATTTCGCACACGTTTCAGTAGTGCATTCCTGGGGTGGAGCACCCTCTACCATTCTCGGTAAAAGAGATGGTCATGTTTAGTTTAGTCATCGGGTCCAGACCCAGAATATTTACTGGGGTCTGACGCGAATACAATAGAGGTACATTCATTTTGCGCTATCCCACTGAGGCTGGGAGTCTATCTGTAAAGGGAATTTATCTATGAGCTCCAGTGAAACTCTGGGTATCTATGGCCTCGCCGGACAAGTAACATTTGCCTTCTCGTATGCACGAATGCGTTGCACCTGTGTCAACTAGGAAGGAATATTCTTTACCCCCTATGGTGACATTCACCCTAGGTTCCCTATTAGGGTCTGGTGTCACTGATAGGATAGAACACATCAGGGTCTCCCGTGAGCTGTCCTATTTTATATATAGGTTCGGTCCACTGTACACTTGTGGGTTTCCCCCATTTCCAGGGTTAATTGCCCCTCTGGGATTATTGCCCGGAGCCATCTGCGGTGGTGCCTCCTGGGGTTGTCCTTGTGTCATACTCCCCATGTTCAGTGGTTGAACCTCTTGCTGTGCACCGTGTTGCAAGACTGCCGCCTGCTGCTGCACCATGTAATTTTGGGCACCGACCTGTTGCGGGATGGCAGGTTGCTTTGCCATGCCTGCCCCATCCCTTGGTTATTTTGCCACATGCCGTGGCTTCTGCACATGCGTGCCACGTGTCCAGTCATTCCACAGAGCCAACATACTGGCAGTGGTCGGGCCATCTGTCCATCTGTCATAGTTGGATTGCCCATCTGAGTTTTTGGGAAGCCACGTTGAACATTCTGAAACCCTCCTTGCTTACCTCGAAACCCTCCCTGATTACTCTGCCATCCTCTATTTCCAAACCCTCTTCCCCTCGGGTAAAATCCTGTGCTACCTTAATTATTTTGCGAGGGGTTAGTCGCTTGCTGTATGCTTGGTTCGGCCGGGCTGGTGAGCTTTGCTCCCTCAAGAGAATACTTCGAGAGCTTCCTTTGCACCAGCTTTGCCTCCTCCCCCTTACGCGTTGCCTCCTTTTTGCGATTCTTTTCTTGTAGCAATCTGCAATAATGTGCAATTGTCAACTGGATTTTGGCCCATGGTTTAGCTTCTATTCCTACCAATTTCTTGAGCTGTTTTTGCACCGGTTCTGGTAACCCTTTGCACAATATATGATAGAATACAGGGATGGATTTTGTCCAAGATTCATGCATTTTGAGCACCCACGTGTCTTGAAAATTCTGGATATAAAGTAACGGATCCTTTGACTCTTTCTTTTTTCGAGTCATTATCGCTCCCATATCAGACGTGTCTGGATATAGAGTACGCAGCGCTTTCCACACTGCTTCTCTACAGTTATCAAATGGCGCTCCATCATTGGAGGTGTCAGTTAGGGTTACCCGTGGGTACCCTTCCCGTTTCCATACATCATAGGCTCTTTCACCCAGTATGGCAATTAGGAGGCCCTTAATGTCCCCTATAGCTAAGGTGACACCCCCCATCATTTTCTCTAACTCATGTATCCACTTTCTGGCTCCCGATGTCAGCATTGGAAGCTTATTTTTTAGGTTTTCTCGGTCCATGTGTGGCCATGGAATATATTGTGGTCTTGCTCCCCCCTTTTCTAGCAACTGGAATTGGAAAGCACAGTCCTCCTTCTCTTTCCCCATAGTTCTCCGGTCTACCACCGGGGTTACGTTCCCACCTTGCCGTCTGCCTGACAATGCCCTTAACCTGTCTGCATAGGCAGGCACCGACGCTCCACTCTGACCGCGGGGTGTTTCTTCATGTCGGCTGGATGGTCCAGCAGACTTCGGTGCCCTACTTGCGGACCCGCTAGCATCTGACCATCGTACCTCTCGGTCCCTTGGGAGCCATTTTTCGCACTGTCTCTCTTGGTCATATGCAACTTCCTCTGTTTCCCCACCGAAGTCAGACCCTGAATTCTCCCAGTTTACGCAATTTCTTGCATCTTCTTCGTTCTGCCCAATCTCTAGCCTGTCTGTGGACGGTCCCCTGCTCCCACTACTTCGGGTGACATCCTCAGTGTCATATAGCAGAGTGCTCTCTAAGCGCTCATCCTGCCTTCCCCCTTGGGAAATTCATTCCAGCCCCATCTCATCATTAATTTTATCAATCGTTTCCCCGATGCTTCTGGTGTCGAAGTCATCTTCAATATTTGTCTCGCTTGTACTTGGTACCGCATCGCTTGCAGGAAAGAATTATTCTATGTATTCCCATTCTACAACAGGTTTGGGTTTTTTAACTTCCCGTTGTAAATATTCTAAATCTCGTGCCCTCTGTCTGTACTTACGTTCCGCTTCCTCATCTATTTCCTTTCGCTTCTTTGCTTCTTCTCTAGCCTTATCTACTTTCCTTATCCGTTCATTTCTACGTTCTTTTGCCCTTCGACTTTCCTCGTCTTCCCGCTTCTTTACTTTCCTTTCTTGCACTCTCCTTTCTTCCTCTTAGTTTAGGATATTCTGCCTTTACTTCTCATAGGCTGTGCATTGTGTGCGACTAAGCGGTATTCCTTGCTCTTTGCGATATAGTTGTTCTCGCCTCAACTTATTCTTCTTTCTTATCCTCTCGTCTCTCATATCCTTTTCTTTCTCCTTTTCCTTTCTCAGCACCTCATCAGACCATTCCCTCGGTCTTATGTCATCACTCCCTTTACCATCAAGTTTTAGCAATATCTGACTTCCCATCCACTCATCCTTTGTGAATGCTAACTCGCTACTACCTTTCTGCTTCTTTCCCTCTCGAGAGAGAGATGTACTACTCTGTGCCTGATACTTTCCTCCATCTCCGCATCTCTCCTTGTCCCTCGGGACTACGGAGGCAAGATTACTTTCCTGCCCTTTTTCTTTGATGTCGTCACCACTGCATGCAGGCGACTCATATGCCGTGTTGCTGTATCCCGTGGCTGCCTTAAGTTCTCTTAGCGGGTAAAGACCCTCTGATTTACTACCTTCGATTACTGGTTCAGGTGGGGCAGGTGGCGCAGTAGGCGTCTCACCCCCCTCTGTACATACATTTAATATCCAATCTGCGGGTGGTTCTTCCACCTTCGGTTCTTCAAACATTTTCCACAGTTCCAGCACAGCAGGATGTTTCTTTAGCTTTTTGCCGGTATATGTGGCATGTAGGATGGTGGTCATGTGCTGTAAAACAGCCTTAGAGAGTGACCCGTTCTGGGGCCATGGCATAAACATCTTTTTTGCGGTGCCCTTAAACCACTCCGGGCTACATTTCTTCAGCTTTGTTGCATGCTTGGGCAGGTGCTTGCATAAATGTGCAAGCGGGTTAACTTCCCCCATTCTTAATTCCGTCACCAATCAATAACTATACAGTTCTTTTAATCTTTTAATAGTATGAGCAAGCACCAAATACGCAAGCTCCAATCCAATCTTTTCCCGCCAAATTTTATACCAACAATTTACACAAAACTCATCAATTCAGTGGCGATTCCCTCTCAGTTACAGAATCGCGTAAATCCAAAATGCATTTTAAACAATCACCAATACAATTATTTTACATTGGACATACAACAGAACATATATGACAGACGTTTGACAGACTAGACAGACACCAGCTGGTCATACGTATACCTGCCTTCTAATTAATACCCGGTCATGGGATTTGAACGAACCCCCTTTATGACGTCTTTAAACATCATCATAGCCTAAATTGTCTCCCCACTGTGGGCTCTGGGTTCACGTTCCTTCTGACCACTCTTTAAAGTGCAGGAACAAGGCGAATCTTTACGTTTTTACTTCAGGTGCCCCCCTGATTTACGTTTTTACTTCAGGTGCACCCCTGATTTACGTTTTATTTCTTATGCTCGAGTCATTATCCCCTATATATAGCAAAACAGAAAGGTGATGGCTGGAAGGTTTTGAATTAATCATAACCACGGGCAAAGCTCTGGGCAAACCTCCAGACCATCGTTTTTCAGCCTGCCAAGCCATTACGGAAGGGTAAAAAACATGTGCAAATCAGGGTTGGTCCTACCCCAAAAGGGGCAGTCCATCCCGAACTGTTAGGTCACATCCCTTCTGCACGAGACCACAAGCATCCCAGACATGTTTCAGCCTTTTTGGGCGTCATCAGTGAGGAGTAGCTTGGGTCTCTAGGCCACTCTAGCCACCTATTTTAAAATTCACCGGTGCATTTGGCATTATTGGATCTATTAGCCTTACGATGCCTGCGAGTACAGGTGGAACCCGTGGCTTTCTCCCCTAAGATATGTGAGTGTGTGTGTGTTTCAAGAGCACCTGGTTGCCATTTGGGCAGGCATGATGCACATGTCTGTGATGAAATATATATATATATATATTTTTGTATGTACTGTATTTTAAAAGTAAATAAAGGTATTTTGTAGAAGTAAACAGAGTCACATGTGCTTGGGTGTTTACTACATACATCCAGTAAGGTGTTTTGTAGTGCTACAACCTGAAGGATGAATGTGTTTTTTCCATATATATATATATATATATATATATATATATATATATATATATATATATATATATATATATACTCACAGCTATGATTCTTTGTGCCTGGGTATACTAACATTCTGAGATCTTGAATTTATTCAACCGGTTAATGTGTTCTTCATGCATAGAAATACCTTAGGTCGCTTTATGCTTTTCTGAGAGGCTGAAAGGCTGCAAAAGAAAGGTGAAAAGAAAACTCATTTTTCTGATTATTTCTCCTTTGAAGAATGTTTTCTCATAAAGACTACACAATATAATGTATTGTTCTTCTTAAAAATGTTCTCATGTACAGTTATACATTTCAGAATGACTTTGGAGATTTCTGAGCAGCATGATGGGTGACAGAATGCGGACTATGCCAACAACTATGGACCTAATGTTCAATATTACTAGAGTACATGTTCATTGTAAGGCTTGTTTATAAACAATCATTTTTTTTCCCTTTCTGGTGAACACTTTCACTTCAATTATGTAGGGCAGCAATTTTATAATGGATAGCCTTGTGCCATTACACAGCCTAGGTGGGTCGACATTGCGAAGCAGCATGATGGGTGACCCAACTTTCATTCGAAGGTGGTGTGGTGGCATTCCCAGGGGGTCGAGGGAGTTGAGGAATTCTGTTGGATAGTTTACGCCTTTGTCAGCCCACACAACCTTATTGATTGAGTTGTACTCAATAACTCTGCTCGTAAGCATATCTTGAATCTGATTGTAGGGCCTGGTCCTGGAGTTATGTTCCATGTGTGTGGGCCGGTCCTTCTACGACAACATTGATGTTCAATCAACATTGATTTCAGGCAACCGGCTCATGTGTGAAGGTGCTGAAATCCAGGGATAGGGTTGGGGCATCTCAATGCCATGTAGCTAGTAATGGTCGCAGTGTCCTAATAGGTAACTGTACAAAACATGTGTCAGATTGGTGAAATGGTGTGGAATTGAATAAGGAACATCGCTTCACCAAGCCACAAACCCACAAACACAAAAACAAATGCTGACTTTTGCTGAAATCTGTGGAAAGCAGTGAGGTGTCTAAATGTCCTGTAGCTAGTAACGTCCCGAGGGTCCTAAAAGGTAAGTATGCAAAATGTGGTGCAGATTTGTGAAACAGTGTGGAATTCTATAAGGAACAACGCTTTGCCAAGCCACAAACCCACAAGCGAAATTTGACTTGTGCTGTAATTTGGGAAATAGGGTGGGATGTCGAAATGGCATGTAGTCATTCATGTTCAGAGGGTCTTAACAGGTGCCTATGCAAAATTTGGTGGAAATTGGTGAAACGGCCTCGAATTGTATAAGGAAAAACACTTTGCCACAAACCCACAACCACATTTGGATTTGTCCTGAAATCCAGCGAAAGGGGTGCTGTGTCTGAATTTCATGTAGCCAGAAATGTACAGGGGGGCCGAACAGTCAACTATGCAAAAGTTGGTGCAGATTAGTGAAACATTTTGGAATTGTATAAGGAACAAGGCTTTGCCACAAATCCCGCCACAAACACATTTTTACTTTTAGATAGATAGATACCTTGTCTAACTGTGCAGACCACCATTTACTACATTCCCTCTGTGTCTTCAGCAACCTAACCCTCCATATAATATAACAAACTAACTTCCTACAGCTTGGCAAAACAAACTCTATCCTCCTTGTGTTGAATTCTGCATGGTGGTGGCATGCACAAAATAACACCAAATTCTAATGTTCTTATTCTATCTGTTTGCTCTCATTTAGGAACAGCCAGGGGCGTGGTCCTGTGCATCACTGGCTTCATCTCCACCATCACATCTTTCACTCCCTTGCCAGATGGATATCCATCACAGTATTGCACTTCTGCTCATAAGACTTTAAAATTCCCATGTTGATCAGTGAGTTCTTTCCACTTGTGCTGGCTAAGAACTTCATTCGACGAGTCCATCCCCAATAACTACAGTGTGCCAATAAAAACAAAGGCTACTACTGAGTATTTTACTCTGGTTTCCAAGTGGTCGTTCAAAGAGTACTTTCAAAGGCACGGTGGAACGTTAAGGCATATCATATTTATCCAATTCAAATACCACTTATCCAATTGTGTCTTCTTTGGCTATTGAACTTTCTGCTCAGCAAGCTCATAACCCAAATATTCTCCTGCACTTGTCACCCCAACATTGTTATATCTGTCGGGTTGCACTTTGGCAATATTATAAATATGTCTTTTGCTTTAAAAATAATTTCCACTTCATGAATTGCATAACATTTGCCTTTCCAAAATGTGATCTGAGTCTTTCTGAACGTGAGAACATCAAATGGTGCTGAATCACAACTTTATTGTTGTTTTATTGTGCTTCAATAGCGCTTTCAACCAAAGTGTTTTACATAACGTAAATAGATGGTGCACAGTAATTCAACACAAATGAAGAGACTCGAGCAAAGAGAACACCAAAGTCAGAGGGATCAGGTGGTCAGCGGCAATGGTCCATAATGAAAGTCAAGCAATGCAAGGCCTAGGCGGGGCCAAGGCAGACTGGAGAGCCGATTGACTGAATAGAGCGGGTGATGGGTTATGCACATGAAAGCCAATAGCAAAGGCAGCAAATACATTGACCTGTAATGTGCTAACATCTATTTACGGAAGCGTCTACTTTTTACATAGTATTATTTTGAACTATTTATTCATTCTAGAATGTTTTTTTCAACAAAGTAATAATCTTTGTACAGTGTGAAAAGCAGGCAATCATTGTTTACTAGGCATTACAAATAGTTGTCTTTGAGAAATGATATGTTGCAACAATACACACTTGCACCGTAGGTGTAAAGTCCTAGGGACAGATTGTGCAAAGGCTAAATCACATGAAATTTGATGGATTTCTTGTCGTTGAACTTTTCAAACTTGATTCAAGTTTCAGGTTAAAACGTTTAAGTAGAGTGTTTTTCTAGTTAGTTATTTTTGCATATGGTGTGTTTAATGAAAGTATATATATATATATTTCTTATAGAGCCTTGATTGGACATTCCTTTAAATTGGACTGTTATACTTCGCTGTTTGAGTCACTAATGGATCACATTCACACCCCTCTTGAGAGTATAGCCTTCCCTCAGCCGACGTTACCACAATAGGCAAAGGAGGTGTATCTCTTAACTATACTTGTTTTACCTTTATGATTGCATTGGCTCTTGGTTTGTAGAAGTGTGAGGGCTGGGTAGGCCCTGTAGTCTTTACTCATCCTTGTAATCCTGCAGGGAAGAAGTCAATTTGTCGCACGGTTAATGCAGCCGTCCTGCTGGGGTTCTGGTTAACATCTTTGAACCTGGAGGGCACGTTTCTCTACATTACGAATCGCAAATCTCAATAGAAATGTCTTAGCTTTGCAGTTGGAGGCAAGGTGTGTCAATTTCAAATACTCCCATTTTGATCAGCCTTCAACATGGTTATGGCCCCTGTTGTGGGATTTCTACGTGCAGAAGGAATTCCCACTTATCCGTTTCTATATGATTGGTCAACTTGAGTGCTTTCGAAAGAACAGTCTCTCCTCTACAGCAAGATGCTTCAGAAACATAGATTTTGAATAAATTGGACACATTCGTATTTGAAGCCATCTCAGGACCTCCAGTTCATTGGAGTGAAGTTTGAAACAGAAGTGGGGAAAGCAGTGCTACCGCTGGGGGTGGTAACAGTTCTCCAGCCTGGCATTGCAGCGACTCAATTATAGCGAGAACATGGCTATGCTTACAGGGAGATATGGCTGCATTTGTGGCCACAGTCCCCATTTTCACCCGAAACCTCTCCTACACCATATGAAGTAACATTGGCAGCCAGCCCCAGGGAACAAGAAGACAATGGGCCTCATTAAGAACCTGGTGGCCGCGGAATGAACGGTGCCGGTAAAGGACCGGCACTGTTAATTCCGGGCCGCCTCATTACGAGGTCTGCTGCGGGTCCCATTCAGGACGCCTGGCCAGAGCAGGCGTCCTTAGCGGGTCCCGCTAGCAAACCAGGATGCTAACAACGGGCCCATCATTAACAGGCCCGTTGTTAGCATCCTCCCGATTCCCATTGAGCCCTATGGGGATTAATTTTTACCGGAGCCCAGGAAACGGCAATAACCGGGTCCAGCAAGGTCGGCATTACCCGGTTATTGCCCATTTCTGGGCAATGGTAAAAAATCATTACTGGCAGCAGCCGTGTCCTTACGACCCAACCAGGGTCGTAATGAGGGCCAATGAGTCCCATCTCTCCAGAGATCAAGAGACAATTTGCCTAGTGGACAGGAACTTGTTGAAAGGTGTCTTCCCACTTACAACCATACTATCAACAACCAATGCAGGAGCCGGGGATGAGGAGCAACTCTGGAAGACAGTGTGACCCACCCCTGCAGTCTCCATTGGAGGCACAACAGTTTTTGAACCGGGGGGAGCTGACAGTCATCTTTAGAGCCTTAACTTATTTTCAATGTGTAGGGATTTTGAAGTATGATGGTTTGCATTCATTTAATAGGAACCCCCACAGTCTATTACCCTTGATTCTGTTCCTTTTTCTATTTAGGATACTTTCAGCCATGAAAAATGAGATTTCACAAACCCCAAACAATTTCTATTCTTAATAATAAACGAGTTGTAAGTTTATGAACTGATGTCTAGAGCTGATTAGTTATATAAATTCAGGATCACAGCTAAACTTGTATTTATGAAAGCATATTTATTAAGTCATAGAAACGCACATTATTAAACACTCTTCATGCAACTTTAATGTGTAACTGGTCAGTAAACGGTCAATTATTTACATTAATATTAAATGTCTCACCCTTGTCCCAGTAACTATCTTGCATAAAATTCTTTATAGAAAAACATTGAACACCACTGTGTCAAATAGTGGCATTGGGCATCATTACGAGGCTGGCAGTAGCTGTGCCTGTACTACAGGCACGGCTGCCGCCAGTATGCATTTTTTTCCAGCACCCGCGAATGGGCAATTACCAGGTCATGGCGAGTTTGGCGGACCCGGTAGTGCTCATTCGTGGGTGCCGGTAATAAGGGACTCCCCATCCCCCTTCGTCCCCATAGGGCTGAATGGGAATGAGAAAGGTGGTAGCACCGGTACCGCTAATAATGATACCGGTGCAACAGTCCTGTTCTGCTCACGGGTGCCAGTACGGCCATCAGGTCAGACGTGGTTTCTGCAAAGGCACTCGCGAGCAGAACTTGTATTATGGCGCTACGGTAGCAATGGTGGTGGTAGCGCTACCAGCACCGTTGTTACCTTCCCGCCATACTTGTAATGAGGCCCAATGTCTCTTAGAGAGTCCCGGTGTGCTGAGCGAAATACTTATATATCCAAGAACTATCCTGAATTGCTCTGGATCAGTAAGACTGAATCATGATATTGCCAACATCCATAAGTCTAGTAGACATACCTCCATAATCTTCAGCCTCTGGCCTCAAGACTCCCACTGAGTTCCCTGATCCTCATGTAACAATGCATTTCTGCAGCAACTCTGCCCTTGTTTTCCAGTTAGTGCGTTGAGATACTGAACTTGCACACTGCAGGCTGGATTCTCAAACCTTTTATGGCACAAGTGATGACATGCAACCCAATTCACAAAGGCATCGGAATGAGCACATCTGACCCTGTCTTGATTTATTTTGTTAAGTTTGACAGCTGCATGCTAAACAAATGGGGATGTATTTTTTTTCTTCATTCAGATGTGCTCCCAACACGTATGTATGCAAGGGGTCTGGACAGCAACTCTTTGTGCTACAGTCCAGCCCCTCCAGAAATGCTAAGGTCACCCATTCACTGCACTCCTTTCATTTTTGCTGCTTTTTGGGAATCTGTCCACCGATTTCTCATTTTCTAACCCTTTCAGCTAAGCCATTCTAAAGGTTCTTAGTTTTAGTTTCAGAAAGCAAAGATGTGTACATTATTTCAGAAAATGCATTCTTTAAAGCAATTAGCCCCCATGATTCCCTAGCAAAGATGCGTTTCCTTTTCTTTTTACATATCAGAATGTCTATATCACTAACGTGCTGCTTGATTGCAAAACACAGACCCCTTCGGTAATGGACCCGTATCCCCTTTTATAGTCCGTGAGATACGTAGAGCTAATTTGGATCCCGGTGCAACCATCACCAATCTCCTTCCTGGGTGGCCCTTCCTCTCAAGACATCGCAATGACTTCAACAGACAGTTTGGAGACGGACCTGAATGTTCTCTTTTCTGTGCGTATTTCAAAGCAGGTGGTGGCTGAGCTCCAGAAATCCCATAAATCGGACATTACAAGACATCTAAGAGAGCCATAGGGTGTGCATCTGTACATGGTGCAAGCCTAGCAGTACAACACCAATGTCCCGTGATGTTTGGAAAATACTGGACATCATGGCATATGGTTTCTGACTGGGTCTGGCAACTGATACCCTTCGGAAACAGTAGGCCTCCATAAAGACATTCAGGGAGCCCTCACACAGCTCTGGCGGAGGATGAGCCTCTGGTCAAACTGACTTCTCGACAGTTTTGGGTTATGTAAAACTCCCTGGAAACAGTCCGCCTAGAGTGGGGTATTCCATTTGTATTACAACCGCTACAGCTTCCGCCATTTGGACCATTATAATTGGTGGAGCTCTGGTTTCTTTCAGGGAAAGCCCATTTTTTGATAGCAATAACATCAGCCAGACACCTGCAGGAACTGGGATCCCTGTTGAGAACACAACCATATCTGAGTTCATGGGTGTAATTTTAGGGGGGGCGGGGGTGTTTGTCCCCCCCAACTCTCATGGCACACTAGTTTGTCCCCATTCATTTGAATGGGGCACCTTTTCTTCAGAGGTCATATCCACCCCAACATTTTCAGCAAAGTTCTCCACTATCCGAGGTTCATCTCAGACATGGTTGTGTTTCCCACAGGCTCGTCATTGAACTGAAGGAATGCTCTCTTTTTCACCTCGATCAGGATGGGGTTCTGCCTGTGCTCGGGTCTGAGACAGGAGAAGATATACACTGGTATATCAACAGGAGATTCTGAATTTCCCATTAGAGAACTTCTTTCCATAGCACTAATACCTCTTTGCAACTACAGGCTTGTGGCTTCTTTGGCAGAAGCAGAGCGTTTGTCCATCCAGGATGTCTGCAATGCAGCAACTTGGACCCCAGAAACGTTTATCCAGGTCTTCAAGTTAAGGATTGGTGGTTCGGTCTGGGCAGAATTTGGAGTAGGGGTTCTACGAACCGCCTCTAAATCAATAAACATTTTTACTCCAAAAAAATATCTAAAGCTGCTTGTGATGTCTTCATAATGTTAGGACTGTGATGTTATTAGGTACAGTAATCATTATTACTGTTATTTCTTCCAAGTCGTCACAGTCCAACGGGATCTCACCCCTCCCGTTCATGGTAGATGACAGTCCTCGATCTAAGAAAAAACAGGAAGTGGTAAGGGCGATGAGGGGTTCATATCCTTTAATGCATCAGGTTGAAAGTGTTGGTATTTTGTGAAGAATCTGTCTGGGAAGGCGAATGCCTTCGTATTGTCAGGGCTGTGATGAATCGGGAGCACTAAGAGTAATGATGATTATCGTACATAATCTGGCATTACACCCCAAGTGTTTCGATGAACTGTACAATGACCATTGAAGGAGAACTTTCACCATGAAAACTCATTGCAAAGTATAAATAATGCCTCACAGAGCCTGTTCTTAAGAACCAGGATTTTACATTTATTTGAAAACACATGGGCATTGTGATGTGCTTTGACAGGACTCAAGACCACATGTGTATAATCTGTTTTCACGTACATTTACCTTCCATGAGAAATAGATTACATTTGATTGAATTGGTTCTTAACAACATGATTTCACATTTCACCTTGATGCAGCTTATGGTTTTCATGTCTGATCCGCAGCCATGTTTTATGAAACTTAGTGCACACATTCTATATTTCATTATTTGTCTTTCTATGTTTCAAAGGTATAACCATATGAAATGAACATAGATTCGATGTTCACGTTTTTTTTTAATGTTTAAACGGACATGAATGGTATACAGTGCAGTTAGCAATTTAACTCATAGGCCTAATGTATAACTACTCCAGCTCTCCAAAGGAAGAGGTGAAGCCTTCATGGTGACCTGCGTTCCCCCAACGCAGAGCTGGCAATTTCAGTCTTAAAATGTCCAATTAAGACAAGAGCTTAATGTGTTTCAATCTACAATCTTTATTCCTGTATATGATGCCGAGTTTAGCAACTCAAACATGCTTTTTATGAATTGGAAATACTAAATCAGAGATGTTTATTTCTATTTCATTTTGAATCACATGAGTGATTCTTTTTTTATCAGGTCACATTAGATCAAACTGGAGCATCAGCTCTCATATCTAAACCTGCAGCTGTAAGGTTGAACCAAGTTTGTTTGTGCACATAGTTAAACTATATTCATTTGTGATGTATGCAATGGTTTAAACAACTTCTCAGACATATCCCCCTTCTTTGCTCAAGAAATGTATTGTTGTGCAAGATCAGTCAGATAAATCAGTGTAAGTCAAAACAATTGTTCTTTAACATTCCAAATAGCTTATTAAAAAAAAAAACAATTACGACATTCTCATATGTGACATAAAGGAATTCATAGTACCATGTTCATTGAATTCTAAGCACCATGGTCACTTGAAAAGATTAAAACATAACAGAATCAAAGCTGAAGCCTGAGACGGCAAAGGTAAGGCAGTGGAGAAGACAAACAGTAATCGCAATTAAAATGATAACAGTGATCTAAGACAGCAGTACAGAAAATAATGGCAAAATAAATTATAAAAATGAAGGCAGGAAAGTTGGACTGAGCAAGACTGTTAGTGCCAAAATAAACCCCATGGATTTGAATGTGTTCGACCATGTTACACCTTTCTCAAGGCTCGGACAACGAGGTCAACTGAGTGTGATCACATGTCTATATAACGGTAGGTGAGTAGGATCTCGGGATACTCAGTGTAACTGTTTGAAGAGACAGGAACAATATCACAGAGCTCTGGAAAATTAAAGAAGGGTGTTTGTGAGGTTATGTGGTGGTTAGGAGGAGGTATAGTGTATGTTAGAGAGGTAATTACATTGATAATATGGCATCGCAGAGAGTTAGGGAATTAAGTAAAATTGTGTAGGGGGTATGACCGTAAATTATGTGCGGGTTAAGTAGATCAAACCACAAGAAAGCCAAAGCAGTGAGAAAGCCACATGCATTTTGTAGTCTGAGGGAGGAAACCAAATAAGTGTTAGACAGACATGAATTTTGTATGTGAAGGAGTAAACAGTCACTATTAGTCATTCATGACAGTATATAAAATCAGTCTTAGGTACAGTGAAATGTTTAGGTGGGAGTGTATGTATAAGCAGTCTCCGATAGGCATGACATTTTTGGGTGTGGCAGTACAACAAAGCAGTCTCAGGCACACGTGAATTGTGTAGGATAAAGACAATGCCAAAGCAGATGTAGGCACACACGATTTTTGTAGGTGAAGGAGAATACTAATGTAGTTTTCGACACACATGACATTTTATATGGGAAAAAGGCCAAAGTAGTCTTTGGCACACTTGAATTATATGGAAAACGAGTTTGCCCTGCAAAGTTTTAGGCACACTTGAATGTTTGTAGGTGTGAGAGTATGCCAACACAGTCTTATGCACAATTATATTTTGCATGCGAAAAGATTGGCCACAGCAATCTAAAGCATGCATGAATTTTGCATGCAAAGAAGTATGCTAAAGAAGTCTTGGGCACCTGTGAATTATGTTTGTAGGAGAGTGCTCTAAAGCAGTCTTAGGCACACATGAACGTTGTGGGTGGGGAGAATGTCAAACCATTTTTTTTTCACCCACATATATTTTATAGGTGGTGAGTATACAATAGCAGTCTCAGGCACGTGCACATTTTGAAGGTGGGGCAACATGCCAAAGCAGTCTTAGGCACACATGATTTTTAGGCAGCAAGGGTAACACATCTGTCTCAGGTACACATGAACTTTGTCAGCAAGGAGAACATCAAAGTGCTCTTAAGGCATGTGAATTTTGTGGGCATGCGAAAGCAGTCCTAGGTACACCTGAACATTGTAGGAAGGGGTGTATGTCAAAACAGTCTTTGGTTCATATGAATTTTGGAAGCAGCAGAGATCATCAAAGCATTCTTAGTCATATCTACATTTTGTACGGTGAGGGAGTACAGCAAATATGTCTTATGTATATGTGAATTTTTGGTTGGGTGAGCGGTATTTCAGAACAGTCTTGGCGACACATTTATTTTAGGCAGGGTAGTACATGAACGCATTGTAAGGAATATGTGAATTATGTTGGTATGGGAGTATGCAGAATCACCAAGGCAAGCTCTTCCAGACCCACTAGGTCCCCTTACAGCGACTGCTTAGTCGTGCTCAAATTCAAAAGAAGCTAAGCAGGAGGCTCAAGCTTCCCTTACCTTGCTGCAAAATTGGGGAGGGCGCCCTACGGGGCATGCAATCCTATTGGAATCTTTCACAGGGCTCTCAAAACACAGCTGTACTGTAAATATACTCATCTTTCTTCTAATCTACTTGATTGTTATTTGTCTGCCCTCTTGTCCCTTTGATTTTTGCTTCATCCTGTCTTGTTACCAACTATGCTTGTAAAATCCTATCTGTATGACTTGTATGCTTCCTGATTTGCACCGGGAACAGCGCCGCAATGCCTCAGGGTTGTTTGTGCGCTTTACAAATGAAATAAATAAAAATAAATATGCAGAGCAGTCTAAGGCACTCAAGCCATCTTAAACAGTTGTGAAGTGAATTGTGAAGGCAGAAAAGTATGCCAAAGTAGTCTTATGCACACATGAACTTTGAGGGTGGTGGAATATGCCCTGACAGTTTTAGGTACACGTCAGCCGTGTCTTGTAGTAAACAAAAGTAAACCTAGGCACATCTGCATTTCTGTACGCGAGGGAGACATCCACAGAAATATCAAAACATTTCAATTGTTTAGGCAGAGGAGTATGCCAAAGTATTCTTGGGCACATGAGACATTTGTATGCGTGTGAGTATGCCAAAGCAATCATACGAATATTTTGATTCTATAGAAAAAGGGGTGAAGCAGGGTATTCTTAGGCCAATGTGAATTTTGCAAGTAGGGCATATGTGAAAGCAATCTTAAGCACACAAAGATTGTATGTTTGGGAATATGCTGAAGCAGTCTCAGTCACCCGTGCATGTTGTAAGTGGGAAGAGCTCCAAAAAAGTGACACATCTGAATGTTTTAGGTGTGGGTGTTGGAGTATGTCAAAGCACTCTCATTCACAGACCAAGTAGTCTGATACACATGTGCCTTTTGTAGCTGTGTGATTACACAATAGCAGTCCTGAGCAGAGGTGACATTTTTAGGCAGTGCATTATGTCAAATCAGTCTTAGGCATAATTGACTTTGTGGTGTGCACTGAAGCTGTTTTAAGCACATGTGCATTTTGTAGGCAGAGGAGTACCTAAAGCAGTCTTATGAAAATTTGAACATTGCAGGGAGAGATATCAAAGCTGTTTTAGGCACATATGCGTTCTTTTAGGCATGGGAGCACATCAAAGCAACCACAGGAACACATTGGACCTCATTCCGAGTATGGCGGTAAGGGATAGCGGCCACCGGTAACGAGACCGGTGGCGGTGATCCCTTACCGCCATACTCCGAGTTCCCTTTGCGCCCTCGCCCTTAACGCCTGCTTTGAGCAGGTGTTAAAGTCGAGGGCGCAAAGGGGCCTCCAAGCCAATAACGGTGACCGGAATGAACGGTCACCGTTATTTGCATCTTCCCCATTCCCATTGAGCCCTATGGGGGCTCATTTGGGAATGGGGAAGAGCCTTGGTGAATGGGGAATTACCGCCCGCCAACCTTGGAATGGGGCGGTAATTCCGCCATCCACCAAGGCGCTGCCGGTCCGGGTACGGCGTCAACCAAGGCGTTAATAGCGCCATTGGTTAGCGCCGTACTCGGAATGAGGCCCATTGCTTGTCTGTATGAGAAATAGGCAAATGCAGCCTTTGGCACTTGTGATTTTTGTAGGTGGGGGAGTAAACCAAAGCAGTCTCAGTCACATATAAGTTTTGTAGGTGGAATAGAAAGCCAAAGTGGTATTAGGCGTATGTGACTTTATTGGTGTGGAGAGCACTGAAGCTGTGTTCAGAACAAATGCATTTGTAAGTTCATCAATACACTAAAACAGTCCTATGCAAATGCGCATTTGGTAGGCAGGGCTATCAAAGCAGTCTTAGGCACACATGAAGTTGGATCAGAGCAAAGCAGTCTCATGAACATATGCATTTCCAAGGTAGAAGAGAATGCCAAAACAGTCTTAGGCACGCATTACATTTTTTCAGTGTGCAAGACCACCAAAGCAGACTTCAGCACAAATTAATTCTTAGACGTCTGGGATTATGACAAAGCAGTCTTAGGCACATGTGAATTCGACAGGCGGGGGCGGGGGGGATATTATGCCAAATCACAGTCTGGAGGATACATGCGTATTGAAGGCAAAGCAAAGTACCAAATCATTGCTAGGCCCATGTAAATTGTGTTGGTGTGGGTGTACACCAAAAGCTGTTCCAGGCATACCACAATTTTGCAGGCTTAAGCACATATGAAATTTGTATACAAGGGAGCAGCCCAAAGAAATCTTAGCAACAAATGAATTTTGTCGGTAAAGGAGTATACCCTATCAGTATTAAGCAGAATTTGTCTGGTATGGCATTGTGCCAAAGCATCACAGGAACACATACATTCTATAAGTGGGGGAGATCTTAAGCACATATACATTGTGAAGGCAAAGGAGTATGCCAAATCATTCTTAGGCACATATGACATTTGAAGGCAAGGGCGTATGCCAAAGCAGTCTTAGGCACATGTTGATGTTGTAGGCGGAGTATAGCAAAGCATTCTTAGGGACATATGAGTTTGATGAGTGGGGAATATGCCAAAGCAATCTTAGTCACACATGAATGTCCTAGGTGAAAAAGTATGACAAAGCAGCAGTCTTAGCCGCAGTTCTGTTTTATAAGAAGGAGTGAACTCCAAAAAAATGGGAATTCACCAATCATTATAATGTTCTTGTGCATTTTGTAGCTGTGAGAATGTACCAAAGCAGTTTTAGGCACACATGGCTTTTCTAAGTGAGGTGAGCGTCAAAGCTATTTGAGGCACATTTGAATTTTGTAGGCACAGCAGTACATCAAAGCTGCCTTAGGTAAATGTTATTTGTGTAGGCTGGGTGTCAAAACAGACTTAAGCACACATGAATTTTGTAGGCCAGTAAGTAAGCTGCGGCAGTTCGAGGAACTTGTGAATTTTGTAGGTGGTGGATTATGCCAAAGCATTTTTAGATGCAATTGTATTTTGTAAGTGTAGTAGAACACAAACGTAGTCTTAGGCAAACACCAAAGCAGACTTTGGAAAATGTGATTTTTTAGTGGTGGAGAATTGAACAAAAGCAGTCTTAGGCATTTGTGAATTATTTAGCCCGAGACAGTGCAAAAGAATTGTTCAGAACATGCATATTTGTAGGAAATAAAATGTCACAGATGGCCTCAAGCACACACCAACTCTCGAAGACAGTTTAAGGATTTTAATGATTTGCTTTAATAAGGTCTCACTAAAGGTCATCACTCTTTGATCTTCCAATCTGCTTTATTCCCCACCCTAGCAAAGACGTCCTTAATCACCAAGATGGTAAATAGAGATCAGTAACACCTACTATATATGATCAGCCTGACTAGTCGTGAGGGCCTAAAGGGAGATGCCTTATCTTTCCGGGATGTCCTAGGTGTATCCTAACCTGGGATCTCACAATGAGAATGTTTTCGAGAAGTGGTGCTTTACAATCACTAAGGTATCACTTTGTCTTTGTCTGTCATGTTATGATGTTCCATGCACTGATGTTCTTTTCTTCCTTTCCTTTCCTTTCCCTTGCTTCTAATCTACTCTATTCTCTTCCTCCCACTCTCCTTTCTCTCTCTGTCCCTCCAAATATCCCACTCTACACTCCATCCCTCCTTCCCTCACAGTCAATCTTGCACTCTCCTATTCACCTTTCTCTGTCAGCTTCACTCATCCCCATACACTCTCACTTAGTCTCTTTCACTCACTCACCTTATTTACCATACATGCACTCTCACATCTAAGTACCACTTTCTCTCATCAACCAATACGTCAACTTGCATACGCTCTCTGTAATTGTACTCCATGCTCATCTGCACCTTCATTCCCCCTCCTTGTCTATTGGGCGACCTTCTACTCCTTTGACCTCACTCATACAACCCACACTTCCCGGTTCTTCCTGTGCCACTTTATTCTCCTCATCCCCCTCCCAATGGACCTACCACACAGCTCGGTTCCTGGGCCAATACTGGCTTTGCCTTTCCCCGTAGGGGGGGTTACAGATGTGGGAATCGATGGGACATCCTTTAAGCCCCATCCCTTTTTTAATGAGCGGTTGTGGTTTCTCATAATGGTGGTGGATTTCCTGACTGCCGGTCCTCTGCAAATAATGTTCTGCTTGCTGCCTGTTTGCTGCTGCCCCTCTCACTGAAGTGTTGCCTTTGCTGCTTTCCGATGCAAGGTTTTCTGGATATGGAAGTCCTACTAAAGGAGAAAGAAACTACTGACCAGCATTGTAACAGGTAGGTAACGAGTGTGTGTACATCATACTTGATAATTGTGGCCAGGCACAGGTAGAAGGATCAGAGACAGGGGCTGGGGCTGGACTGGGTGTGGAAAACACCATAGCAGGCCTCCTGCCCCAGGTTGAGCGGGATCCCCATCCGCCCATGTCAGTGTCAGATCCCTGATCCTGTCACAAAGATGGTGCCAAAACAGGCAAGAATGCTGAGGAAGCAAGTCAAAGAAGTATTTGGCATAGAAGAATTTTGTATGCAGATGATATCACCAAAGAAGTGTTAGGGACACATTCATTTTGTAGGTGGGATAGTACCCCAAAGCATTTTTGTATGGCCTGTATGAAAATTACAATTTATGAATCTGATGAACTGCCCAAATAATGTATGGATAAGGCATGGGATGGGAGTGAAATGCATATCTTGTCCATATTTCGCTTGCTACAGCTGTGTGTGTTTGTGTTGGAAAAACCACAATAGTAGGTGGGTCTGTGTACTAACCAGGATGATCAATTAGTCACTAAAGATGTTATGTTGTGTTATGTTATGTTATTGTGATTTATACTGCACAACGGTGACATTTTCATGGCCTCCAGGCGTTCTGGCGCATCTGAAAAGGAAGGGGGTTGGGCGGGTTAGTTAGTGGGATTCAGAGGGAGCCGTGCAAGAGAGCTTTGATGTGCTGTTGGTAGCTTCAGTTCAGAAAAACTGGACACTGTGTGCTGGTTTATTTTGAATTGATCAATGTTGTGTGGTATTTGGTGTAAGGTTGTATATAGGTGGTTTATGTGTGTTTGGTTTATTGTCTTGTTGGCTGTTGTGGAGTGTCAGTAAAGTGTCTGTAGGGTCCGGTATTTTTTTTCTTTTTTTGCAGCAGGGGTGCGTGTCTGGTTTGATCAGTGTTGGAGGTTGTGTATACAGAGTATTAGGGAGTTTTTAGTAGGGTTAGTCGGCTATTGTCTAAGGAGGTCATTATGAGTTTGGAGGCATCCATAGTGCTATTAGCGCCATGGCTGCCTCCAAACTCCTGTCCGGGTCTGGGTTCCTTGAATGGGGATTTACCGGGTCATTCCAACCTTGGAGGACCCGGTAAGTCCCCATTCAAAATACCCATCCCCATTCCCAATGAGACCCTATCGGGCTCAATGGGAATGGGGAGGGAGCTAATAACAGGCCCATTAATAACGGGCCCGTTATTAGCACCCTGGTCCCTTAGCAGCTTAAGGGACCTCGTATTACGGTGGTAAGGGGTTAACGGCACCAGCATCCATACCAGTGCCGTTAACCCCTTACCGCCGCACTAGTAATGACCCCAAAGTCTTTTTCATCAGGTTCAGTTGATGAGTCGGATTTATATTTTTTTATGGCATTTTGTGGTGGGGTGCTCAATTTCTTTGATGGTCGAATAAGGTTTTCTGTGTTTTTTATTATGTTGCGTTGGCGTTTGACGTTGCTGATGTTTCCTCTTTAGCTTGGTGAGTTAAAGTGCCATGTTTTAACAGTTTTCTGAATTTTAGGCTATGTTCTGTCATTCGTATTCCCTTTGGGAGTGAGTTCCAAAGTCTCACCTCTATGCAGGAGAATGCTTATCTTCCAATTGTGTGCATTGTGTATTACTTTGGTTTGAGGCAGATGTTGTTGCTGGACCTTAATATTCATTTTGGTTTGAAGATGGAGATTTTTCCCTCTATGAATTCTGCTTCTTGGCCGTGGATTACTCTCTGTCTTATGCAGAGTGCTTGGAAGTAAATATGTTTTTTGACTGTAAGCCAATGTAGTGTTCTCAGTTCTCATGTGAGGGCTTCTCTCTTAGTGCGTCTGTGGAACAGTCTTGCTGCTGCGTTCTGTATTTGTTGTAGTGTTTTCATAAGGTATTCTGGCATTTTGAGAAAAATGCTGTTGGCGTAGCCTATTCTTGACATGACAAGAGAGTTGATGGCATGTGTTCTGTGTGGGAAGGTAAAGAAGGTGAGAATCTGCCTGATTGTGTGTAAGTGGAAGAAGCATTTCTTAACAATTGTGTTGACTTGCAGTTCTAGTGTTAGTTCATTGTCCATTAATATTCTGTGATTTTTGAACACTTTGGATGGTTCTGGTGGGTTCCCAAGTTCGGTAGTCTATGGAATGTGGTGAAGGTATGACAGGATGTTGGGCGTAATCATGATTCCTGTTTTGTCCGGATTGAGTTTAAGGTTGGCGGTGCTCATCCAATGGTTTTTTCTGTGAGGTAATTGGTAAGGGTCAGGTTTTCTTCTTTGCTGGCGTTGATTTTATAGATGATTTGAGTGTTGTCTGCGTAGTTGTAGCAGGTGAGGCATATTTTTTGATGAGATTAACTTTTTACTCTGCAATGAAAAAGAGCATCAGCCTTAGCGGAAATCTTGTGCATTGGGAAGAACTGTTATTTTGCATGCTCTTCTGTGGCATATGCATTTAGTGACAGAGGATGATGGTCAGGAGAAGGAGTAGGAAAGAATGTTAAGCTCCCACCAGCAGAATCACAAGGAAAAGAGATAACATCACCTCAGCAACAAAGAGAGAAATCCACAGATGATAAGCAATAAGTGATACTTGAAAATTCAGTGGTACATCTTTCCTTGGATACAGACTATGATGTAGAACAGGACAAAGATTATGCTTGATCCTCTGATTAGATATTGAGACTGAGACACGTATTCTTTGAGGATATGACAGATAGCAAGGGAGCCAACTGGACAGATTTAGAGGGCATAGCCATTTTCAAACCCATGTAATCGCCAAAGGTATACCTTGTACACAATTGTGAATATTCAGACACTGCTTTTGTACCAGTATAAAGTATTTGCCAAAAAAGGCCCGAAAATCCAGATCTACCATAAAATGCTGAATCTTTTCCCTCACGATCGAAAAACCTTACTTGTAAAACAATGGATTTTCAGTATTTTCAATGGGGGGAGACCCCCTGCAACCCTCCCCATGCCCCCCCACTTTATTAAATATCCCTACCCAACCCACCATCTATTTCTTGGGGGGAAAGCATTGTTTTGCATGCAATGTTTTCTACCTTGCAGTAATGGGATTCAGTATTTTGTAATGATCCCGGAAATTCCAGGCGTGCAGTAGTACAACTCTGTAGTCAGTCACATCAACACCACCAGCTCCACAGTTAACTTCATCCATAAAGCATCCACTGCAAATTACACAACGAAACCCCAAGAAGGAGAGATTATGGCCCGCCTCAGAATTAAATAGCAATCAGGTCTGTGGAGTGACTTTTACAGAAGAAAGAGGCAATGTGCAAGTCTGACCGCCTGCCACATATGCAAAACAATTGTCTTGAGGGGGAATCTGGGAGCCAAATTGGGCATCTTTTCCATATGTGCCCACATGAGATGGTACCATCAACCTTTTTGGTAAAAGGAACTTGTGCCAGGTCACCCCCCTCAATTGTAGACAATGGGCAAATTTGAACCACCATGCCACACCATTACAGCATAGGGTTGTGTTGATTTATATATGTTCACAAGCCCTGTCAGAACTCCATTGTGCCTGCACATCTCTCAGCATGCAGACAACGTATGTCCCTCTCAATGCACTAGCCCACACTTATGTGAGGCTATTTAGTATGTTGCAAAATATCACAAAGCGTCTGTTTATTCAATGCCAATCATATTGCAATATTGACTACAAAGTACTGTTTCCTTCAGCAAAAACCATAACTTAAGATGACTACTTGGACTTGTTCATCCCCACTGGGAGCTCCTGAGTCAGCCCTTCTTCATGTGAGATTCAGTACCATCCCTCTATAACCATATTCTGGAAGCAGTGGTAATGACATTGTACCACTTCAAGAATAAGATAATCCACCTTACAAAGGATATGTGAACCAGTGCTAAAGACACAGTTTCATATACATAGCCAGATGCAGGGACACCGTCCCATGTATCTATCATCAGAAAATCACAGTAAAGCAGGGGCAGAACGCTGTTTTCCGGAAGACCACCCTGTATATCAAAGGGTTTGACAGCAATTTGACACAGGCCAGTTGATTTCTCAGAGAAACTAATAGAGGTTGTGGCACATTGGCTCATTGTCCAAGATTTAAAAGTGTGCTTTTTGGAAACTGACAATGGTCCCTCAGGATAGTCACAACTATTCAAATACCCTGAATTGCCCATGTTCCACATCTTGTGGTGACCCATTCCATAAACAAATACCAAGCACTAGATGAATTGTTTCATGTGGCTTAGAAGATGCGCACCCTCATTTGATCCTCTTCTACAATGCATGAAATAGGAGGAAGGTTGCAGTTGTGGCACCACCTTTTTTTTAGAAACATCTGAAAACTGCAATTTTGTCTCAATCGAATTCAACCCTCCAAAAACTGGGACAGCATGAGAACATCATGAGAACATCGCATTGCAGTGACCGACTACGGCAATAGACAGAGACAGCAACTGCATGGTACCTACCTAATACCTAACCTATGGCAAATATTGGCCAATATTTGTTCTCTACCGAAGTCAATTGCAAAGGCCGCTCAGCGGATTAGCCTGTATGCTACATCACTTAGTGAGGTGTTGCCACTGATGATGTCATTGCCATTAGAACTATCTGACAATGCATCAACATGAAATGTCTTGTGATGCGGGTTCAGGGCAACTGGCCATGAAACTGCGCTAGACCTCCCAACAGGTGCTGCGCATTATTGCGATAACAGTTAATATGGTGTACCTTCTGGCATCTTTTCTGGAGCCACAGCTTAAGTTCAAGGTGGACAATTCAAAATAGTATCTGCCTGAGGAAGAGGAAAATACACGGGGGTCATTTGCAAGAGGACATGCTATCCATTTGTAAGAATGAACTAAAGCGATGGTGATGGAACAAGAATATAAAGCTAAAGGTCAGTGATAATCTACTCAGTGAGGGGCTCCATTGCACAAATAAGGTTATCGGACAGTGCACAGTAATTTGACTCAACCTCTGACATTCAGTGATGGATGGGCATACACAGAACCCTATGTGGAAAAACAAAGAAAACTCTGCACACCCTACAGTATCTGGAATACGGGGGGTGTTGTTTGTGTCTGCTCCTTCCCAATGTGCAATAGGGTGCTGGCAATATCTGGCAATACATGCATCCCACAAGGATGGGCAGAAGGAAGTGGCTGATTGCCATGAAAAAGGGTACTATTAGGATCTCTTTATTTGTGCAGCCCAGCAAGGAAGGAAATCATCTTGTGACAGGGCTTGACATGGTAACCTAGATGATCTCTATTAATACATGAAAACATTGCATAGACAACTTGCTAATTAATGCCATTTTGCACATGAATAAGCCAACCTTTAAGCACAATAAAATCTACCTACAAAATATGATGCATAAACATATCTAAATATATTAGAACACCCCCTAATTGGAAAATGGTTATGGCAGAGAACAGGTATATTACAAGATAATTTGTAACATGCAGGAAGTGCTGATTCTTTGGGTGAGGGAGACTGTCAATTCGTTCTTCCACGACCAGTACAGTACAATGTAGAATTACATCACTCTCGACTCCTGGGGCCAAATCTGGTTAGTGTGGCAGTAATGAATCCCAGTGTTGGGGTTTCAAGCAGCTGCTAATAGTGCTGGGTCTCTTTTAAAGGGGGACAGTATGGTGCATTTGCTGAAAGTGTGGATTCCCTATTTTAGAGGGATAGTGTGTGACAGAGGCAGAGGCAAATGTTAATGTTAATGTTAAAGGATATTTGTACCGCGCACTATCACCACTGGAGTTGTCCCCTGGTGCTCTGGCAGCTCTGAAAAAAAAGGGAGGTAGGGCGGGGGGGGGGGGGTGAGTTAGTGGGAATAAGCAGGAAAAGTGCAAGAGAGCAGTGATGTGCCATTGGCAGCCTCAACCCGGTTAACACCGTTCGCTGGGCTTGGGGTGTTTTCCGGTCGGTAGCCGTCATGTGCTGTTGTTCGAGTCTATGTGTGGTTTGTTGTGTTGTTGCAGTGTAGTGAAGTTTGTGCAGATTGTTGTGTTGTAGGGGTGAGGTTGTGTTTGGTTAGAGTTTGAGAGGTGTATGCAGAGGGGTGAAATTGTTAGTGGATTGGTTAGTTGGCATTGCTGTCTGGAAGTGAAGTTCTAAACTTCCACATTTCCTCCAGGTACCGTGCACGAACATCTATGCACCTCCCACCAGATCCGGTACTGGCCAACACCCACAATCCCTTCCATACATGACGTCCACCCACATTCATAACTGTTTCCAAGTTCGGCCCCTGACCACCTCCGTCAAACCTGTCTGTATGCTGGGCAAGCAAGCATTTGTGATTCCATCCAAAACTGTCCCTGATAGCATTGCCAATCCAATCCATACTCGGCATCAGTCAACCAACGCTACTCCATCCAGATGTGGCAGTGGTCGACATTCACAGTCCTATCCAGCTGCTCATAGTTCCTTCGAAACATGGCACATGCCAACACTCGCAGCTACGTTCAGGCGCAGCACCTGCCATCATTCACAACTCCGTCCGTGCCCTGTGCATGCCAATGTCCACAACTCTGTTCAAGTGTGGCAACTGCTAACATTCACACAACTAAATCCAAGTATGGTAGCTGGTAGCATTCATGCAGTTGGTTACGTTGTTGGATGGAGTAGGGCAGGGATGCTAATTTATGTCCTCATGGGAGGTGTCGCTTGTGCCCTATTGGACCTAGCGTCGTCTCTCTTGTCTCCCTCTTGTTATTGTAGGAGTTTGCCTTAGTCGATTCTCGGTGTTGCTAGTGTCATCCTAGATTCTGTCATCTTGTTCTTTGTGTTTTCTGTTTGATTGTTTAGTTGTTTCAATTTGAATCTGCAGTGTAGAAGAGATAGGTGCTTTTGAGTAGGTTTCTGAATTGTAGGTGGTCTTTGGTGTTTCTTATTTCTTTTGGGATGTTGTTCCAGGTTTTTGTTGCTAGGTTAGAGAAGGAGGAGAACCCTAGTTTTTTCTTAAGGTTTGGTTTTGGTTCCAGGCAGATTTCATTGCTTGACCTGAGGAGTCTCGTTGGCTTGTAGATTATTTTCTTTTGTTGGAAGTCAGCTCCCTGTCCGCTGATTACCCTGTGTGTTATGCACATTGTTTTGAAGGTGATGCAATGTTTGACTGGGAGCCAATGTAGTATTTCTAGTGCTGGAGTGATGTGGTTTTTTCTGGATAGTTTGAGGAGTAGTCTGGCTTCTGCATTTTGGATGCGTTGTTGCTGTTAGCTTAGTCGATTCTCAACATGATGAGGGCGACGATTGTGAGTGTTTTGTGGGTGAAGGATAGGAAAAGTAAGATTCTTTTTGTTGTGTGAAGGAGGAATAAGCATTTCTTGATTATGGCATTTTTTGTGGTTCTAAGGTTAGGGTGTTGTAGATAATTTGAGTGTAGTCTGCGTAGTTGCAGCATGTAATTTTGTATTTTTTGAAAATTCCGATTACTGGGCTCTGGCAGATGTTGAAGTATACTTGTGATAGTGAGGGTGCCTGTGGTATTCCACAGTCGTTAACTCATGAAGTAGATTTGAAGGATTTTATCCATACAGTTTCTGTTCTGTCTGCTAGGAATGATTTAACCCAGAGTAGTGCCATGTCCGTTATACCTATATCTTCCAATCTTTTGGTTAGGGTATCATGGCTAACTGTGTCGAAGGCTGCAGAGAGGTCGAGCAGAATCAGACCTGAGATTGTGTTGGAGTCTGCGTTTGTTTTTAGGTTGTCCCAGATGGATAGCAGTGCAGATTCTGTTCCTCTTGCAGGTCTGAAACTGACTTCTGCTTGGTCTAGCAGGTGTTGTTTTTCTACATGTTCTTGGGTTAATTTTTATGCATGTGTTTCTAGGAGTTTTGCTGGGTAGGGAATGTTTTAAGTTGGTCTGTAGTTGGAGAGGTCTTCCATGTCACCACTTGTGTTTTTTAAAAGTGGTTTAATATATGCTGATTTGAAGGATCTTGGTACAATTCCTGTTGTGATTGAGAAATGTAGGAGGTTTCTGTAGTATTCTGATGGCGTTCCTTGTGCGAGAATTAATTTGTAGATGTCACAGGGGCAGGGATCCATGGGTGATCCTGCTTTCTTGCTGTGTTTTACCAGCCTGGCGATTGCCTCTGCTTATATTTCAGGAAAGTTTTGGAGTTTTTGCTGTGGCTCTTCGTTAGGTCCGGTTGGTTGAGTGTTACGGTTGGTTGGTCTGTTTTGTATGATTTGTCGGATGTCGTTGATTTTGTTCTTGAAATGGTCTGCCAAGTCGTTGGAAAGTTTCTCTGAGGGGATTGGAGTGTTGTCACAAACAGGTGGGTTTCTCATTTCTTTAATGATGTTGAACATTTATTTGTGTGTGTTAGTGGCATTGGTGATTCTGTCATGACAATGCCTTCCTTTCACCTTTTATATTTCCTTCTTGTATGTGTAGATTTGTTTCTGGAACAGTATTTTCTTGTCTTGGTTGTATTCTTTCCTCCATTCCAATTTCAACTTCTTGTTGTCCTTTTTCATGCTGCTTAATAGTGGGTTGAACCATTTTACCATTGCCATTTTTTGAGGGGGTAAATGGTTTTTCCAGGGAAATGTTTTCAATTGTATCAGCAATCCAATTGTGAAGTAGCTCTGCTTCCCCGTCTAGGTCAGCCAGTTCTGTAGTTGAGGGTTTGGCCATCTGCAGTTGTTCCATTAGGTTGCTTACTTTGACGGTTTTCCAGTTTCTTTTTGCTGTTGGGTGTGAGCTTGAGGGGCTGGATGTGGACTTGAGTTGGTAGTGTGATCGCGAATGCGATGATAAAATGGTCGCTCCACAGTATTTGTATTGGTGGTGCTGTGGTAATATGTTTTTCCTTTGCGAAGATTGTGTCAAGGTTGTGTCCTGCTGAGTGTGTTGCCCCTTTGACCAATTGTTGTAGTTTCATGGTTGTTAGCTGCCCAATTAGGCAGTTTTGGGAGTTGGTGAGTTTTTCTTCAAACCAAATGTTGAAGTCCCGCAGGATTATTAGATGTTTATGCTTGATGGCTATGTTGGTGATGGCTTCTATGAAGTTGTCGACGAAGATTGCATCATAAGTCGGTGGTCTGTAAACCAAAATGAATGTGATGTTAGTTTTTGGATACGCTGATAGGTGTATAACCATGGTTTAGCAGTTCATGATGTTGAGAGGTTTGTCTGTTTTTATTTTCCGGATGTCCTTTGAATGCTATTGCTCGGCCTCCACCTTTTTTATTTTTCCTGTTTACCTGAAGGCATTTGAAGTTGGTCGGGAGGCAGCTTTGGAGTATGATTTTGTAGTTGTTATCCAGCCATGTTTCTGTGAGGAATAGGATGTCAACGCCGTTGTCGCAGAGAAGGTCAAAGATCTCTGTTGAGTGTTTTGACATGGATCTTGCGTTTATTAGGTTGCAGTGGATTTTAAAGATGTAGTTTGGTTTGTGTTTTATTGTCAGCATTGTTTTCTGAGTGGTGTTGCGATTTCCTTCCGGGTCGGTCTCTTGTTGAGATTTTGGTACAGTTGTCTCTGTGTCGTCAAAAAGTTCTTCTAGGTTCAGTCTTGGGTTTTTGTTTTCATCAGGTTCCTCTTCAAAATATTGTGTCTGTCGAGTGGAAGTTCCTCTTGTTTTGGTGATGTAAGATGTTAGTGCGTCGATTATGTTCTCGTTATTTCTAGCATTGTCCGTTCTTCTTCCACAGGGTTGTGTTTGGCTGTCTACTGTTGTTCATTCATAGGTTGGGTTGGCTCGTTCTGGTGACTCGTTATTTGCAAGGTATGGAGTTAGGTAGAAGGATTTCTCTCTTCTCTCGGCATTGGTTCTGTTGTTGTTCCTGTCTGTGGGAGTGTGTTCTGCAGTTGTGAGTTTTTGGTGGTGTTCCGTTTTGTTTGTTCTTTCTGCTCTTTGTCTTTATTTTTGGTCCAGTTCATTTCCGCGGCATTGTGAGCTTGAGCATGTTTTTGTTGGTCTTTATTTCTGTTTGTTGATGCAGAGTTGGTCTGGCTGTTTTACGGTGTTGTGCTTGGTGTGGGGGATGGTCCTGTACAAGTTTGGGCTCAGTTTGTTGGTGGTCTTGTCAGCTGATATTGCTGACTTGTTCAGTTGTTGTCTCGAGTTAGGTAGGGGAGGTTTGCTAGGGTTATGTTTGTTTGTTTGTTTTAATATTTGTAGTACGGATCAGACCCGGAGGTATCAGGGCGCAGGAAGCAGTAAGGATATTTTCAGCTTGGTTGCTGTACAATAATAATAATAATAATAATAATAATAATAATATACAATAGTAATATACATGTAAATGCAGAAGTACTTATATAGAGAGAATAAGAAGTACAATTACAATATACAAAATATATGCAAGTGTACCATATGTACACAAGAATAACAGCTCACTTGAGTGTGGGGCCGGGAGGATAGAGGTAGATTAGCCATCATTTTCCTTGATCCAATGGATGTAATTGAGCCTGAAGTGTGGGTACGTTTGTGTTGGTCTTAGGATGGGGGGAATGGAGTTCCAGTGTTGGGCGGCTTTCACCTGAAAGCTGGTGCCGCCAGTTTAGGAGTGTTTATATCTGGGCATTGTGAGTAAGTTGGAGTTTGCAGTTCTAGTAGGTCGGTTGGGGGAGTACCTCTTAAATCTGTCCATGAGGTATTGAGGGGCAGCGTTATTAAGGCACTTATGTGTAAGTGAGGCTACTTTTAGCAAAATGTTGTCTTTAGTGGTGAGCCAGTTGTTGGCTCTCCTTCTGTCGGAGATATGTTCTTTTTTGGGAATGCTCAATGCTGCTCTGAGAGCGTTGTTTTGTAAAATCTGGATTTTGTTTGTAATATATTTGTTAGCTACTAGGTAAAGGGCATTACAGCAATCCAGTTTTGACAAAATTAGGGCTGCTCTGGCCAGGGTGGTGCAGCTGTTGGTGGAGAGGAAGGGTTTGGCCTCTCTAATTAATTTGCATGTGTAGGCTGTACAGAAGGTCATGGAGCTGACTTGTTTGTTGAAGGAGAGGGTGGCGTCTATGTAAAAACCTAGCATTTTAACTTCCTTGGCTACCTTAATTATGTTTCCATCAATAGTGAAGCTCGAGTAGTTGTGACTGAGTTTGTTGATGTTGAGGGCGGTGCAAAGGATGATGAGCTCAATCTTGTCATCATTCAGGCATAGACCATGAGAGGCCATCCATGCCTGGATGATGAGGTACCCCCAATTCACCAAGGCCAAATCCATGTCATAATCTCCCGTCAGCGGTATGAGGATCTGGGTATCATCAGCATAGTTGGTATAGGTGATACTAAGACCATCAAGATCATCGAAAAGGGGCTTCATGAAAATGTTGTACAGTGTTGGTGTCACGATAGGCACAACGCCGGCCGTCTCCGAGCTGCACCATACCTGTGGCCCTTCCCGGGCGCACCCCTTCAGAGTCCGTAGCGCCGGGGTCCCTGCATGGGGTAGGCGGCGCGCGGCGTCGTGGAAACTGTGGCCGCGGTGGCGCTGGGGAGGATCGGTCTCCACTGACCCGGCTTCCTGGTCACGTGTGCAACGCTCACGTGATACTGAAGGGGCGGCCCGCCCAGCCAATCCTGTTGCTGCTTCCCGGTTGCGAGGGTCACATGACACGCAACACCACTCACGTGGCCCAATGAGAAAGCGATCACGTGACCCAAGCACCGGCTCAAAAGCACACTGAAGCCGATCTTCCGCGCTTCTCAGCTGTTATCAGCATCTCGAGTGGCGTTGTGTTTTTCTTGGATCTTGACTTTCCGGCTTTTTGGCACCTTGGTTTCTGGTGATTGTGGATTGTCTTGCCTGCTTCTTGGATTTGTTGCTCTAGACTGTCTTTCGGATTTTGGACTTTTGGCTTGCACCTTTGGACCTGCTCCCTAAGGATTTCCGACTTTTGCTTCTGGAACTTTTGGGTTTTGCAATCCTCGGATCTTGTCACTTCCTGCTTCGGACATTTTGGAATCGCTTCTGGAAACTCCTTTTGGCTCAAGTTTATTTTGGACCTCAGCTGAGTATCACGTCAAGTGCCTAGAAAGGGGGGTCTGACTCCATTGCCCCCGTATACCTCCCCATCCTGGTTTATCTCCCATGTTAGGTAGGTCCCACTCCACTTTCTTGATTGTTGGTCATCTCCAGGTTCTTGTTTTACACTCAAACTTACCTGTTTTTTCCTTACAGCACCTGGTACCCGTGTTCCTGACCCTTCGCACCTGTGGCCTCAATAATCGGTGAAGGAGTATACTATATCTCTCCTTCACTGGTGCTTGGGGACGGAGGTACCCATAGACATCGCAGAGGTTTTCGGTGTGACAGACTGAGAAGCCTTCTCTGCCTTGGCTATGGATGCCGCCGCCGGGGACCAGGTGGCTGCTTTAGTCCAGGCCATTACGGTTCTCAGAGCTGATATGTCTGCTGCCACAGCCGCTATTCATCAGCGACTTGACACTACACAGAGCGAACGCCACGCACTCCCCCCTGATCCTGAGTTCGGGGATAGCTCTTCCCAGATGAATCCACCGGCTCCTGTTCCGACTCCTACCCCGGTCTACGTTCCCACGCCGTTCCCCCTGGCTCCTCCCGAAAAGTTTCAGGGTGATCCTAGCAAATTCCGCACTTTCATAAATCAGTGCAAACTTCATTTTTTATGCCACCCTCAAGCTTTCCCCGATTCCACAACGAAGGTGGCGTTCACATTTTCACACCTGGGAGCCATAGCAGCCGCTTGGGCCAACCCATTGCTAGAAACTAACAGCCCCGTGTTATACGATTTCGATTTGCTAATCGCTGAAATGACAAGAGTGTTTGATACCAGACACAAAGCACAAACACGGGATCTAGAGTTATCAGAATTAGCTCAAGGCAAGAGTCCGCTGGTTGATTATATTACACGCTTCAACCAATTGTCAGTGGAGACGGCATGGCCGGAAAATAAAAAGGCTGTGGTGTTTTATCGTGGTCTTAATGAGGCTATGAAGGATGCACTGGCAGTTGTACCTTCGCTGCCGGCACAATATCCCGAACTTGTGGATCTGTCACTACAGGTCGATGCCCGAAGGGCTGAGAGAAGGTATGAGGCTAAGAAATCTGTCCCTTTCTCAAACCCAAGCATCAACGACTCCACTAGCGAGCCCATGCAAATATCACAGCTACCGAAAGGGAACGCTGTCGAACCTCCAACGCATGTTTTTACTGCGGGTTGAATGGCCATTATGTCCGGGAATGCCCCCGACGCCCTAAACCTAAAGCAGAGGTTTTTCGGAAGGCCCGTCCCTAAGCGAGGGGGTTCGGACGGGTCCTCCCTTTTCTTCCTCCTCAGAAACACTTTCAATATTATCGGGACCCATGCACATTCAGGCCCTTCTGGTTTCCCCCAACAACATTCCACATCAGGTTCACTTAGAGATTGATTCAGGGGCTATGGGAAACTATGTTGACATAGCGTTAGCCGCCTCACTTAACTTACCCGTTTTGAATAAACGACGGCGGAACCTGTGCAAGCTGTTGACGGTTCATCGCTCATCTCAGGCCCAATCAAGCAGCAGACAGCGCCCTTGACCCTTGTCATCCACGAAAAACATAAAGAAACCCTTTCATTTGATCTTATCACGACACCACAATTTGGTCTCATATTGGGTCTTCCGTGGTTGCGAACCCACAATCCAGTCGTTGATTGGGCCCAGAGCAAAGTGCTATTCGAATCCCCCTATTGTCAAAATCATTGCCTGGTATACCCTGAGCCGGTGACCTCCCCTTCTCAAGTTTTGGGCGCTTTGGCCCATTTGCAGCTCACGGATGAGCATGATATGGATTCCGACCCTCCTAACCATGTCATGGGAATCACCGCTTCAGGCATACCTGCGGAATACGGGGATTACTTGGATGTTTTTGACGAAAGAAAGGCGGAAGATCTCCCGCCACACAGACCTTATGACTGCCCTATCAACCTCGTCCCTGACGCCATAATACCTTGTGGTCTGATATATTCCTTATCCCCCACAGAAGATCAGGCCCTCAAAGACTACCTTCAGACCGCTTTAAGAATAGGCCACATTCATCCATCACAGTCCCCTGCTGCCAGTCCCATCTTTTTCGTCCCCAAGAGGGAAGGAGACTTACGCCCTTGTGTAGACTACCGCCGTCTCAATCAAATCACCATTAAGAACCGATACCCCATTCCCTTAATAAATCCTCTTCTAGACAATCTTACTCATGCCGTACTCTTTACCAAACTTGATCTCAGGGGGGCCTACAATCTCATTCGAATAAGACAAGGGGATGAGTGGAAGACCGCCTTCTGTACCAGACATGGACTATTTGAATATACCGTCATGCCCTTCGGTCTCTGCAATGCCCCTGCGACTTTTCAGAGATTCATGAATGACATCTTCCATGATATCCTGGATACATATGTCATAGTATATCTAGAAGATATCCTGATATATTCCCCTTCATTCTCGTCACATGTAACCCAAGTTAAAGAGGTGCTCCACAGGCTTAGGACCAACGCCCTATTTGCCAAGCCTGAAAAATGCAACTTTCATGTTACAGAGGTGGATTTCCTGGGTTTTCACATCACTCCTAAGGGTCTGTCCATTAATGCGGCCAAAGTTGATGCTGTTCTGAACTGGCAGTACCCACGACAGTTAAGGCTTTGCAATCATTTCTCGGGTTCGCAAATTTCTATAGAAGGTTTATTGCAGGGTTTTCCTCTATAGCTGCACCACTTACTCGCCTCACCAGCCCCCGAGAACCATATGTTTGGACGAAAGCACAGGATCTGGCTTTCGAGACATTAAAGGCGGCCTTCACTTCCGCTCCTATTCTGCAACACCCAAACCCTGATTTGCCTTTTATAGTGGAAGCAGATGCTTCATCATTTGCATTAGGGGCAGTATTATCACAACATTGTCCTGCCTCAGGAATGCTACACCCCGTTGCTTATCATTCCCGCAAATTCACCGCTGTGGAACAACACTATACTGTGACCGAAAAGGAATTGCTTGCTGTTAAGGACGCATTTCAGGTTTGGAGACACCACTTTTTGGGAGCAAAGAATCAAATTGTTGTTTATTCTGACCCCCGTAACCTACAAGACCTGGCGAACCTGAAATGCGTAAACAGTCGACAAGTCTGTTTGCACCTGTTCTTCTCCACCTATGACTTTGTCATACATCATCGTCCTGGCACCGGTCATGGCAAAGCAGATGCTCTTTCACGTCTACAGGGTGGAGAACCCCTTCCTGTGTTCCCTGAACACCTCCTGATCAAAAATCATGTTATTTGTCTATGTAGCCCTTCAACCGACCTGGTCAGTTCCGTCCGCAAATGGGCTTCTACACATTCCAATGACACGAACGAATGGGATTTAGTGTATCATGAGGGATTACCCTTTATGCAGGGCCTACTGTTCCTCCCCACCACGGACACGCAATTTCAGGCTCTCGAGTGGTCTCACGACGCTCCAGTTAACGGGCATCCGGGGCAACAGAAAACCCTCGCATTGTTAAAGAGATGGTGTTGGTGGCCATCGATGCGCAGAGATGTAACTAACTATGCTTCAAACTGCCCAATCTGTGCTCAATGTAAAAATACGAAAGGGCGTCCGTTGGGTCTGCTTCAACCGCTACCCATTCCCCCCCTCCCTGGCATATGGTGACGATGGACTTTATAACCGATCTGCCGAAGGTCCAGGGTCATGATACCATATGGGTCGTGGCGGATGCATTCACCAAGATGGCGCGCTTCGTCCCATGCATCGGCATCCCTTCTGCACCGACACTAGCCAGATTGTTTTTCCAGTCTGTGTTCTGTCTTTTCGGATTACCTTCGGTGATTGTATCCGATAGAGGTTCCCAGTTCACCTGTAGATTTTGGCGCTCTCTCACCCACCTCTTGGGCATAGATGCTCCTTTCTCGTCTTCATATCACCCCGAAACCAATGGCCAGACTGAACTTGTCAATCAGACACTAGAACAGTATCTTCGCTGTCTCTCTCTTCAACACCAATACACCTGGTTCCAAGTGCTACACCTTGCAGAATTCGCATATAACAACGCACCTCATTCTGCCACCAGATTCTCTCCGTTCTATTCCATGTACGGTCAACATCCCTGAGTCTTTCCCATCCCTGACTTAGCCACTGCATTAACTCCTGCAGCAGCTGGCTGCATTAGGGATCTGAAAGACATACATGCTCAGACCCTGGTACATTTAAGGGAAGCCCAGACCGCCATGTGCCACACGGCCAATAGACATCGTGCCCCGGCCCCTTGCTACTCGATTGGGGATAAGGTCTGGTTATCCACTCGCCACCTGCGAATACCAGGTTGTCATAAACTTCTTCCACGTTTTATAGGCCCCTACCAAATATCGAAGGTCATTAACCAAGAGGCTTTCCGTCTAACCATACCCTCCTCATGGCGCATACACCCAGTGTTCCATACTTCCCTGTTAAAACCTTGTCAGCCCCTCACGAAACCACTACTGCCACCAGCTCCACTTGTGCAGGGGTCCTCAGATGAGTATGAGGTGAAGGAAATATTGGGATTGCGTCTTCGTAATGGGGTCTTGTATTACCTGATCGACTGGGCAGGCTTCGGCCCGGAGGAGAGGTCATGGGAGCATGCATCTAATGTTCATGCCCCCCTTTTAGTGTCACGGTTCCATCGGGAGCATCCGTCCTGCCAACGTGGACGTGGGCCTTTGGGTGGGGGTTCTGTCACGAGACGCACAACGCCGTCCGCCTCCCAGCGGCACCATACTTGTGGCAGTGGCCCTTCCCAGGCGCACCCCTTCAGAGTCCGTAGCGCCGGGGTCCCCGCATGGGGTAGGCGGCACGCGGCATCGTGGAAACTGTGGCCGCGGTGGCGCTGGGGAGGATTGGTCCCAACCGACCCGGCTTCCTGGTAACGTGTGCAAAGCTCACGTGATACTGAAGGGGCGGCCCCCCAGCCAATCCTGTTGCTGCTTCCTGGTTGCAAGGGTCACGTGACATGCAACACCACTCACTTGGCCCAATGAGAAAGCGATCACGGACTGGCTCAAAAGCACACTGAAGCCGATCTTCCGCGCTTCTCAGCTGTTATCAGCATCTCGAGTGGCGTTGTGTTTTTCTTGGAATTTCACTTTCCGGCTTTTTGGACCTTGGTTTCTGGTGATTGTGGATTGTCTTGCCTGCTCCTTGGATTTGTTGCTCGGACTCTGTCTTTCGGATTTTGGACTTTTGGCTTGCACCTTTGGACCTGCTCCCTACGGATTTCGGACTTTTGCTTCTGGAACTTTTGGGTTTTGCCTTCCTCGGATCTTGGACACTTCCTGCTTCGGACATTTTGGAACCGCTTCTGGAAACTCCTTTTGGCTCGTTTGTTTTGGACCTCAGCTGAGTATCACAGTATCAGGGGGGTCTGGCTCCAGTGCCCCTGGATACCTCCCCATCCTGGTTCATCTCCCATGGTAGGTAGGTCCCACTCCACTTTCTTGATTGTTGGTCATCTCCAGGTTCTTGTTTTACACTCAAACTTACCCGTTTTTTCCTTACAGCACCTGGTACTCGTGTTCCTGACCCTTCGCACCTGTGGCCTCAATAATCGGTGAAGGAGTATACTATATCTCTCCTTCACTGGTGCTTGAGGACGGAGGTACCCATAGACATCGCAGAGGTTTTCGGTGTGACAGTTGGGGAGGCACAAGACCCCTAGGGCACCCCGCAGGTGATGGGTACGGGGTCGGCCAATGTGGAGGTGAAGAAACATGCATGGTCCTGTTGTTAAGGAACGATTGTATCCAGCCTATCACTTCCTGTGAGACGTGGGCTGCCGAGTCTAGGTGGTTGCAGAGTATATTGAGATCTACTAGGTAAAACGCCACTGATAGGTTGAGGAGTAGTAATGAGGCGGCTTTGCCATTATAGCTGAGAGTGTCGATTTGTGTCTTAAGGTCAATCAGTGCTGTTTCAGTCCCATGTTAAGGTCTGAAGCCAGACTGGCAGACTCCCAGGAGGTGGTTCTGTTCTAGGTATTGTTGTATTTGAAGGTAAGCTACCTTGTCTAAGATTTTAAGTTGGAAGGGGACAGTGGTGATGGGTCTGTAATTGGTGGGTATAGAGGGGTCCAGAGATTGTTTTTTGAGTAGTGGGAGAACCCAGGACTCTTTGAGGTTATTACGATAGTTCCTGTGGCGAAGGAGAAGTTGATGAGTTTAGAAATGAAAGGTGAGAGGTCTCTTGCTGCGTCTTTAATGATTTGCGAGGGGCAGGGATCACCTTGGCAATTTGAGGGTTTCAGGGTGAGTATTACTTTTTTGACCTCTAGGGTGGATACTTTGGAGAAGCTGAAGTGGTAAAGGGGTTTCGGTGTGGCCTTTTGTGTGAATGGGGCGAGGTTGGTAGTGGGAGTGGTGTGGGGAAGACTTTATTTTTTGTTTGTTATCTTAACATGTAGGGCTGCAACTTTGGTGGATAGGGCATTTTGGATTCTAGGGCACCAGTGTTTGTCTTTTACGCTTGTGTCTAGGATTGGGTTGGGGTTTCCAGTTCTTTAAGGATGGTAAACAGTTACTTTATACTGGAATAAGATAGGGCGATTATCTGGTTGTAGGAGTCTTGCTTGGCCAAGATTATTTCTTTCTTATAGCGGGTGGTTACTTTGATGAGGTTAGTTTTGGTTATCTCCGAAGGTTATTGTCTCCATATCTGTTCACTTTTCCGTTGTTGTTGGGATATTCCAGTGGCTGTCTCTAATGTGGGTCTTCCTGGAAGGGGCTTATTGCAGTAAACAAACTATGTGGTGTGTGAAGAAGGGTATAGCTAGTAACTACCGAAGTGCTCTAATGGGCGTATCTGACGATCACTGTGTCACCTACAACTAACAATGCAACTTGAGTACCAGACAATGCAGTTTGAAATAGGGCACAGCTAGACTCGAGGGTCCTGCACAGTGGGCGAGAGGCCCACAGCCATCAATGCAGTTTCAAATAGGGCACAGCTAGATTTGAGAGTCCTGCACAGTGGAAGATAGGCCCACAGTCAAAAAAGCAACTTGAACACCAGACAATGCAATTTGAAATAGGGCACAGCTAGATTTGAGAGTCCCCGTAAGGTGGGAGAGAGGCCCACAGTCAACAATGCAATCTGAATACCAGACAATGCAATTTGAAATAGGGCACAGCTAGATTTTAGTGTCCCGCACTGTGGGAGAGAAGCCCACAACCAACAATGCAATTTGAAATAGGGCACAGCTAGATTTGAGGGTCCCACACAGTGGGAGAGAGGCCCACAGCCAAATATGCAACTTGAAACAGGGCACAGCTAGACTTGAGAGTCCTGCACAGTGGGAGAGAGGCCCACAGTCAACAATGCAATTTGAATACCAGACAATGCAATTTGAAATAGGGCACAGCTAGACTTGAGGGTCCTGTATAGTGGAAGAGAGGCCTACAGTCACCAATGGAATTTGAATAACAGACAATGCAGTTTGAAATAGGGCACAGCTAGACCTTAGAGTCATGTATAGTGGGAGAGAGGCCTACAGCTAACAATGCAATTCAATTTGAAAACCAGACAGTGTAATTTTAAATAAGGCACAGCTAGACTTGAGTGTCCTGTATAGTGGGAGAGAGGCCTAGAGTCACCATTGCAATTTGAATACTAGACAATGCAATTTGAGATAGGGCGCAGCTAGATTTGAGAGTCCTGTAAAGTGGGAGAGAGGCCTACAGTCAACAATGCAATTTGAATACCAGACAATACAATTTGGAACAGGGCACAGCTAGACCTGAGAGTCCTGTATAGTGGGAGAGACGGCTACATCTAACAAGGCAATTTGAAAACCAGACAGGGTAAATTGAAATAGGGCACAGCTAGACTTGAGGGTCCTGAATAGTGAGAGAGAGGCCTACAGTCAATACTGCAATTTGAATACCAGACAATGCAATTTGAGATCGGGCACAGCTAGATTTGAGAGTCCTGTGCAGTGGGAGAGAGGCCTACAGTCAACAATGCAATTTGAATACCAGACAGTGCAATTTGAAATAGGGCACAGTTAGATTTGAGAGTCCTGTGAGGTGGTAGGATGGAGAAGGTGGAATTAATCGTAGTGTTATTGTACTGGTGTAGAAAAGTTTGGCAGTGGATGGACTTCTAGACCACTCAATCTGTACTGGTCCTAGTAGATGCTGGATGACAGATGGCCGCTGGCTTCCCCTGCAGACACCTGCAGACACAAACTGGAGTCGCCAATGTAGGAGCCGCCCTTTGCTTCGGGGCCCTTAGCCGCAGAGGCTGCATGTTATGTTATGTTATTTTGCATTTATATAGCGCCTTATATACCATTTGTATGGTCTGAAGGCGCTGGTACGTTGAACGCCCTTGGGAACCGAAGTTCAAATCAGTAGAGAGAGTAGAGAGAGTCAAAAGGTGCATGTGAGCACCGGGTATCTGTGCAGCTCGTGCGATATCCGTGTAGTAGCTGCTTCTTAGCGGTAGGTGTGGTGGTTGAGAGGTCAGGAGAATGTGTTCGTTCAGGCAAGTTTTATCCAGAACGGCTGCGGCTGCGTTAGGCCTGAGGAGAACGCCTGGCTGGGGGGTGTGAAACCAGCAGTGTCAATTTAGAATGATGTGGGGTGAGCGGCGGATGTTGGTATGAGAACAGTTATACCGAATGGTGTCATAGTATCTCTGTGTTCTAGTTGAGTGGCGATGTAAAGGAGAGAGTAAGCATGGTGGTGTGATATGATGAGTTATATGCTCTTTCAAACGTTCTTTGCATTCTAAACCATACTATATATGTCACGCAATATTTATGCGTTCCAGTCCGTACCGTGAACAGCTATCCATTCTATGCACCCCAGTCAGGTCCAAATACACTCTGGTCCGCCCTGCGCGGTCTTGTCTGCACCGCGCATGTGCTCTTGTCTGCCACACGACTGTCCACTTGTCCGCACCACGCATGCCCTCTTGTCTGCTTCACGCATGCACTTTAACTGCCCCAGGCATGCACTCTTGACTGCCCCAGGCATGCACTCCTGACTGCTTCATGCTCTACGCATTCAGTAGCTCAACGTACTCATCCATTCTACGCACTCATCAGTACTGGATGCGTCAGGGCTCGTTCGTTCTACGTGCTCGTTGGCTCTACGCGACGCGTCAGTTCACTCTGGGCACTTGATCGCTCCAGGTACTCATCCGCTTTATGCCCTCACGCGTGCTATGCGTTTACCTGTTTTACGCACTTATCCCCTTTACGCACTCACCCCCTCTATGCACTCACCCCCTCTATGCACTCACCCCCTCTACGGACTCCCCTCTAAGGACTCATCCCCTCTACGGACTCACCCGCTCCACGAACTTAACCGTTCCACGCACTCTTCCTCTCTGCACTCATCCGTTTTAATCACTCGTGATTTTCAGGCATCCAGCAGTAATATCTTGTTCTATATATTCATCTCTACACTCATCTGTCCTATACCTTCATTTACTCCGAGTATACATTCACTTCAGCATGGGCAGAGGACTATCCTGGCAAGGTGGTTAAAAAGCACCTATATGGCCAATCAGGGGAGGAGGGAGGTCCTCGAGGCACCGGGGGTCTCAGATGGCAAAAACACTCACCGCTCGCAGTCTGGGCACCAAAGGAGGGTGGCCTGCAGGGGCAGTACTTTAGGCACGGGACAGAGGGCAAGAGGGCCAATCAGGGGAGGAGGGAGTACCGGGAGGTGGGCTGTTGGTGAGCAAATGGGTCGGGCAGGGAGAGAGCCTACACACTAAGGGGCAGGTGGCCTGAAGTAAATTTCAAACAAATCTGGTCAGATTTGAGCCACCAGGGGACTCAGATGACAAAAACACTCACTGATCGCAGTCTGGGCACCAAAAGAGAGCGGCCTACAGGGTCAGTGCGTTAGGCACAGGATGGAAGGCAAGAGAGCCAATCATGGGAGGAGGGAGCGCCGCGAGGTGGGCTGTGGGTGAGCAAATGGATCGGGCAGGGAGAGAGCCTACGCACTAAGGGGAAGGTTGCCTGAAGTAAATTTCAAACAAATCTGGTCAGATTCGAGGCACCAAGGGTCTCAGATTGCAAAAACACTCACTGCTCGCAGTGTGGGCACCAAAAATGCAAATAAACATACACTGATACACTAAATACCTACTAAATAGCACAGACATTAGAACTGTATATAACAGCATGGTGTTATAGGCCTCCCTGGTGTGGTAAGTGGTATTTCTAGGTATGAGAGGAATTGTATGTAAAGTAACCTTGATCTAGATGTGTAGGTAAAGTAGCCTCAACTTTCAGATCCCTGGTATGCACACTTACACCAAAACATAGAAGTTCCAGTTGGCAACCCCATGTAAACAGGGATAATTTGTATATCTCGCGCAAACGATCACAATGTAGGTTTCTAGTACACACTTAGAAGAAACAAACCCCTGTGATACTTAGCTTACTGATAGATGCAGGACTTGAAACCTGTCACTCTGCTCCTGCAGTGGCAGAGGTTTGCATCAGGACAACCCCCAAACCCCTAAGAGAAGCGTCTCTTTAATGTCCTCTGGAACTTCTCATTCACAGTTCTAGCAGGTCACACAGATGCATCCTGAAACACACTGCTTAATTGTCAGCCATTGATCACGCTCACGGATTGACTATTTCCGAATTATGTCACAACTACTCAGACATATTTGATCAGAGGTTACCATGGGTCACTTTCAAATTCAGTAACAGAACTAGAGGACACTTTGAATATGCATTTAACACCCATCAACAAGCAGAGCCTTTATCAATAACCTAGTGCTCATAAATGCACCTAGGCACCCACTCTACCCTCTCTTCCCTTTTTGCACCATGAAATGGCACCTGGGCAGTTTTAAGTGCTGTATCAGAAAATGAAGATTGATGCTGCCTGATTTTTTGCACCTCATACCTTCTCTCCCAGTCATCAATCACCCTCCCTTCCATCTCTCCTCATCCCCACGGCCCTTTGAAGGAAATAGTTTGTTATGAAAAGTATAGTATATTTTATGTTACTTATGTGAATAGTTTGCTACTTTTAATCCCTATATGTGTACAATATGCTTTATAATTCACCTTTTGAACCGATTTAAAAACTGTTTTTGGGGACAACCCCTAAATTTTCATAAGAGGAGTTTGTCTTGCTCAATGTTAGTCTGCCTTAACATCTTAGCCTCAATCAATTAGGGAGTGGCATCATCATGAATGAGTAATCTGGTAAGTGCAGGAGAAGACATTTGGAAAAAAGTGAAGAGAGCAGGCGAAGAAAAGGGTTCTTGCCATTTCATGAGATTTTTTTATCTTTATTTATCATTTGCATATTACAACATTGAATAGAACATACACATAGGGCCTCATTACGGCTTTGGCGGTAGCCATGCTGCTATTGGCGGCATGGCTGCCTCCAAAACCGGGTCCGGGTTCCCTGAATGGGGAATTACTGGGCCATTCTGAGTTCAGAGGGCCCGGTAATTCTTCCCTCAGGGAACCCGGGCCCGGACCTTCCTCATTCCCATTCGAGCCTCCATAGGGCTCAACGGGAATGGGTGCAGGAAGCTAACAATGGGCCGATTACGACCGGCCCGTTGTTAGCTCCCTGGTCCCCTCGCGGGACCCAGTAAGGACGCCTGGTTTTACGAAGGGGACCTCGTAATCAGGCGGAATGGGAATAACAGGTCTGCATCCATTAGCGGACCCCGTTAACCCATTCCGCCTGACTCGTAATGAGGCCCATAGATTCAGAAACAACAGGTATTACAATAAATCAAGCGATAATCACATTAAGGCAGTAATGAGAGCATGTCCTGTCCATATTTACAAAATTGCTCGATACATGGGCATCATAAACTACCGAGCCCATACCTTGTTATCAAACAGAACAAAGAGTATAAAATACGAACATCAGCCACACCATTTGACATACACACACACATACACAACAAACACCCCCATTTGTGATCTCATCATGCTTTTGTATTTCATGAGAATATAACTTGAAGAACAATAAACAACATGAAGAATTAAGAAACGCTCTTACCGTGTGTTCTCTGTACTGTGGATGTGGGGACCCCATGCATGACAACTGGTGATGATCGTTCTACGTGGCAATTACCAGGAGAGCCCACTCCTGCTGACTGGTGCACAGCTGTGGAGGTGCAGCGAGAAGTAGGAGACTCAGTGGCGTCAGGAGCACAGGATTGGAGGTAATGTGCAGTAGCTAGCAAGGGAGAGGCCCGTGCCCTCCTTCCATGTGCATAGTGGTCCACATCTTGTCAGGCAGTTGCACACACCCCTTCCCTGCACAAGTGTGTGAGTGCAGCACGTCAAAATGTTTGTTGCCTGGCAGCGCATTGACGCCTGATCGAGGACGAGTGCTGTTACTTGCTGACTAGAGACGGTGCATTGTGATAACATGGAGTTAGAGTAGACACAGTGCCCTTCAGGGTGGCTGCAGCTGTGGAGAGGATTTCTATTTAAGAGGGACATCTCAGAATATACCAGCATCTCATCTTACTGATGACCTGTGGCTACCGTAAGGCATGTCAAATATACTGGAGCCTTTGCTCTTCCTGCCAAATATGTGTTGGCAGTATATGGGCCCACCTACCAGAATGAACACAAGGATGCGTTGCTGTTTCAGTGCCTGCAGCCGGCAGGACATTAGATACTAATAGGCTGCCAGAACCCTGTGATGTGGGGGATTCAAGCCAGTTTGAAATAAGTAAAGACGAGTTTGACAAGCACTATCAAGTGCAGGAAAAAAAGATCCTCACTCTATATCATTTTGGTACCAGGGAACACAAGAAAGGGCAATCCATTTAAGAATTTGTCATGGTGCTCAGTGGGTGGCTTTTAAATGTCCTTTCATGTATTGTCAAGAGGAGCACATCCACAATCAGCTGATGATTAGATGTGTCAGCAATAAAGTACAATGATAATTTTGGAGGGAAAAGGACCCACCATTGGCCAGAGCAGAAGAGATTGCCAAAAACATTGAGCACACAGAGAGCTGCATCAAAGATTTGCATCTAGAGGAACTCAACAAAGTGCCATGAAAAAACGGTACTGTCAATAAGTTAGATGCAGAGATGGGTGTTGGCCAGAAGGGTGGCAGTGGGAGGGGGCATGCTGAGCTAAAGAACAGAGTTGGCAGAAAGTGTTCTGGACAGGGGAGTGGCCCAAGAGGGGATACACGTGGTGGACTTGCTTATCCAAGGAAAAAGGCAGAGGAATGGTTGCAAAAAGGTGTTATTGTTGTGGCAGCATGGCTACCTGGAAAATGACAATGAATGTGTTGCTGTGCATATCATCTGCTGAGATTGTGGGAGAAAGGGACACCTTGCAAGGTGATGCAGGAATTTCAAGAATCTAACTGAACAATATGTGGAGTGTCTGATTATACTAATATGGAGGATGAAATCGAAGGCAGAGAGGTAGTTTCCTCTGTAAGTGCAGTGTCAGGGGGGCTCAGGAGAAAGAAGCCCCATACAGACATTGAGATATATGGTGTGGTAGTGCCTATGTTAGTGGACAGTGGGGTGGGCTATACCTTGATCAATATTGGGGAGAATAATGCACGTTCTGTACCTTAAAGGAACCAAGAATCAAGGTAAATGCCTATGGGGATGTCCCCATTGACATTGTGGGAGAGTTTGATGCTGTGTTCAACTTCAAGTGGCATGATGCTTCAGGGAAGGTGTATGTGGCCAGGAAAGCTGGAGAGCTGCTATCATTGATGGCCAGGCTGAGTTGACCATTATGTTGGATCCCCTTCATCCATAGCTTATACAGAAATCCACAAAAAGCAGCTTCCTGCCTTCACATGAACAGGGTCAAAAAGTTCCCAACTATCACCAAGCTGAAAATGTCATCATTTGTATGGACAAAAAGCTTTAGGTTCACATATTTTAATCAATATACACAAAACATACACATAAGCACGAAATATAAACAATAAAAAGACCTAGAGTGGTATTGCCACTGGCTCTGTTTGACTAGGATGATGACACCCAATGCTAACTTGATGGTTTCTAAACATCAGAACATTTTAGTGCGGTTAGTAGAGAGTGAGAAAAGTCTTCCATACGTCTGTTGGACCTCTTGATTCTATAACTCACTTTAAACTTAGTTGACACTAAGATGTGTTTCTGGGTCTCAAAAAATGAAGACTGTATGCAACTGGTTCATTCTAATCTGCAACATCTGTTGGACCCGTCTTCAGGACACTGTGTAGTAGCACAGAAAGATTGAAGATGGTGCAGTGTGTGGAAATATTCTAGTCTTGTCAATCTAAAAAACCAAAACGAATTTGAATTGGTAAACCATTCTAAATTTTAAAAAAAACATAGTGAACTTTTGTATGAGTGGATGATGTTGTGACAATGGGCACTGAGCTTTCAATTTCTTTCACGGCATGAGAGGAATTGTCTAAAATGGTGACAAATATTTCTTCACTCATTGGTTACTTAATACCAATTTCAGCGTGAGTACAAAAAAGAGAGAAAGCTATTTAGAAATGTAATTACTACTATTTGCTCGGATCTCTTAAAACTGTTTCATTGTGTCTTATCAGCAAAAATGGGGAATCAAAATATCTAGCAATCTCAAAGGAGGACTCTTTAGAGAGGATATTTATTTTCTCGTTTAGAGGAATACGTTCTGGTGCGTTTTTTTAGCTGAATAAATAATGAGGAATGCATAGTGCATGTGTTAACCAAATGTTCACGTTCATTTTTACCTTTGTTGCATCTATGTAGAACGCTTTCAATGGAGTTATTTCTTGTCTTTCCATTATGCATCTAGGCCGTCGATGCGGAACGCGTGCAAGCTGAGAACGCAAAGTTCGCGAAATGTCTTGCGAAAAAAGATGATAACAAATTAGCTACCCCAAGTTGGTGGCGCTGCATGGTGTTAGTGCAAAGAGGATTTGCGGTAGTACAAATGGCTATATTAAACAGTAAAGCAACTTACTGTACTCTACAAAACCGTGGTCTTCGTAAGAGTCACGGAAAGCCTCTGCCAGTGTTTCGACGCAAGCGCGTTTGATCACGTAGGGTGTCGGTATATGTTATATGCCGATATCACGTCACAGTGCGTTCAAAAATGTCCGTATCTTAGGTGTATTGGAACTCTATTAGGAACAGAGTTACTATGTACATTTAAAGCGTCCATGTATATCGTGCAAAATACCTAAATGATTGAATGGGATGGTCTTATTTGCTTTTAGAGGATGTTGGAAACATTTATGAATGATAGTTTGCGAAGATGGAAAAAGGCATGGATGCAAAAAAACATACTCAATTCATCTAACCAGACGTTGTGAAGCAACGAAGAGTGTATAGCTGCATATTGTTTTTTATCTTAATTAGAATATCATTTGCTGTTAACTTCACTTACGATTGCTACAGCTGCATAGAGGGCATGAAGGCCATCCTGTAAAAATGCAGCCCACCAGTGCAAAAAATGCAAGAAAGTGCCAAAAATGCAGAAAACCAACTGTGTCATGTGGCGCCCGAGGTTAATGTATGTCTATCATAATAGCATTCATGGAGTCTCTTGGTTAATGCTAGTAATGATTTCTTTTTAGGCTTAATGATATATGGATGGAGTGTGAATGGTTTACACTCACAAAGTTCCTAATATTTAATAATAATTTATTTGTGAAAGTATACATTCCATTCAATTGTGACATTGAGCCCTGCATTAACCGTATTTAGATCAAACATACATTTTTGTTCCGGTTGTTTTAATTTCAAATCTCTATCTCCGCTTCGAGGGTGGGTCATTACTGTTTGGATAACAAACCAATATATGTCTTCTTCGTTATGTTTGACCTTTACAAAGTGAGCCACATGTGGTTTATCTGCAATAGCATTTTTCACGCAAGAACAATGTTTGCAGATCCTTTCTTTAATAGTTCTTTTCATTTTGCCAATATACAATAGGCCACAAGGGCATTTGATGCCATATATTACCCAAGGTGTATTGCAATTGGTAACATTTTTCAATTGCCATTTACGTCCATTAATGTCGAGTTCTTTCAGGTTACTAGTAAGGAGGCAGACAAACAGTTTCCGCATTTGAAATGCCTGATTGCTGGGGGCAAGTGCCACAGATTGGTTTGTGTGAGATTCTGTGTTTGTTCCTTGACTTTGTAGATATGCACAAGTTTATCTAGTAGATTAGGCATCCGCTTGAAAGTGAAACAAGGTTTATTTAAGACAAAGGGCCTCATTACACGTTGTCCGGTAAGGGAATACCGTTACCGGTAAAGAAATACTGCAACGTTATTCTCCCAAGCCGATCACGACCCGGACCCACCGCTATTAGTGGACCCGTAAAGTACGGTGCCACTAATAGCGGCGGGGCCGCGTGCGCTCGACCCCCACACCGTAAAAAGCGCCATGGCGCTAATAGCACGCAATCACGTGCGTACATGGCAATACCGGCATCCCAAAGACCCAAAAAGCAGTTACCGGCATGGCGCTAATAACAGCAACGAAAACCACACGTTAACAGACCTGAGCAGTGTTCCCATCTGCCACAGGTGGACACAATCAGCACAGGTGGAGGCAATGGAGACAGGCAGCGCTAAAAAGCACACCACACCCCTTCCCACACCCCTTCCCACAGCAAGATGGTCCCAATACCAGCAGCATGACATGGGCCTGTGTACATGATTGCAGTGCAGCACCAACAACAACAGGCAGCACAGATGAGACGAAGGAGGAGGAGGAGGGCAAGACTGGCGCAGCAGGCACCACCGGGCACCCAGAAATACCACAAGGGCAGCCAACAAACCCCCGGATTCAAGGCAAAGATGACCATTGCATGTGTAAGGCACAACTAAATGTGCATCTGATAGAATGTGCCCATGCCACTATGCAACCACCAGATGAGCATGATGTGGATGGGTATGGGAGAAATGCTCCGCCAGGACATGCAAGAGGCGATGGCACGGCGGGACAGGATCTGCGTCAGCATCTGAATCAGGAATAGCATCATGTACAAAGGTGGGATATCATGGATGGAGAGATGTGCATTGTTGCCCCTGTGCCCATTTTGAGGCCCACAAAGGCCCCTGTCCCAAAGAAAATCACACATACACAATGATGGAGACCATGCCTGTGTTTCAACCTCAGAACAGTGTATTTCGAACATAATGTGAACAGAAAGTGCATGACCCCAACTGTGCAAACGCCTTTACCCCCCTCCCCCCACAACACCCCTGAATACACCCTTACCTCCCTCCCCCCACAACACCCCCGAATACACCCTTACCCCCCTCCCCCCACAACACGCCCGAATACACCCTTACCCCCTCACCCCACAACACCCCCGAATACACCCTTACCCCCTCCCCCCACAACACTCCCACGTGAGCCTCAAGGCGTGAACGTGTCCCTCTCCACATGTGGCAGATAGTCCTTGATGGCCCTATTTGTCAGTGCCTGCTCCGTGTTCGGGTGGTTGTGATGTGGTGCGCCTCAGGTTGCGCATGGACTGGCGTAGGGGGCTAGTTTGCCATGAACTCCCTGAGGAGGCGGGCCCTGTTCTTCCTGGGTTGGGAGTGGGCATCTGCGCTCAATTGCATCTGCAATGCGGTTCATGGCCTGCCTTAGTTGGGCCATTTCATCGCAGATCCAGGTGGTGCATGCCTCCATGCACTCCCTTGTCTGCTGTGCAAATGCCCCAATGTCCTCCCTCAGGTGCCCTGTCTCAGCCACATGTTGCCCTACTAGACCAGTGATTTCGGTCTGCCGCTGAAAGATGGCTGGGAGGTCATGTTACATGGTGGCTGCCGGTGGGATGGCTGATGCGCCTGGATCCATTGCACTGGCATCAGGTGAGGATACCTGGGGTCTCCATGACACATCTTGGTTGTGGGTGGGTTATCCGCCTTGGTTAAACGGACCTGGTGAGAACATCGGGCTTGACAGTAAGGGGCGTGTCGGTATGGGGCTCTGACTCAGATCCTCAATGCCAGGTGCTACCTCTGCATCCGAAAGTGGGGCAGTGGCTGCTGCCTCACCCGCTGAGCTGGTGGCAGCAGAGTGCACTCCCTCAATGCTGCCTTCACTTGCTGGGAGACACACTCCCGTGGGTGCCACGACGGCAGCAGGCATGGCCTCTGGCTGCGTCGAACTGCTGCTCCTGCTGCCTTTGTCCCGGTGATCATGGTCACTCCTCCTGGGTCCCCTAGAGGATGTGGCGGTGTCCCCCGTGGCATCCCTCCTGGCTTTTTTCCTGGGTGCGGGAGCAGGTGTTGAAGTGTGTGGCTCCTCAGTTTCCGTGTGTGATCCTGCAGGTGTGAGAAAAGGGGTAAATCATCATCTATGGGTTGACCTGCCTTATGCAGGATGCATACGTCATGCCGTCCAATGCATTTGGGGCTCTTCAGTGTGGAGGCAGGAAATGGGGATGTTGGCTGGCTCATGCATGATTGGCCCTGTTTTGGACGGGTATGTGGTGATGCATGCATGTCTGTTTGTGGCTGGATGAACGGCATTCATATGGACACATGATTGGGGGACCCCTCACCCTTCACTGCGCATTGTTTGGTGTATACACTCACCTCCATCGGATGAAATGGCCACGCCAAGCTCCATATCTCCAACCCCTTCGATTGATTCGACTTCAATCGTGGAGGCACATATCTCCTCCCACTCCTTCAACTTCAATGGGGACTCTGCGCCACCTCGTGTGCCCATTGCCATGTTGCGGTTCACTGATAATATATTCCGCACCCGGACCCGGAGGTCGTCCCACCTCTTGCGGCAGTCCTTGACACTCCGGGAGGTAGTGCCCACCCCACTGACTTTTTGTGCGACTTCGGCCCAGATGGCCTTTTTCTTAAGGAGGGCCTCCCTCCGCATGTCATTCACAAACACTACTTCTGCATTGGCAGCAAGTGTGGTGGTCAGCATCACAAGCTCCTCATTGGAAAATGTTTCTTTGCGCTGGCGATCAGCTGTTTTCTTTAGGGCCTTTGGCATCTTCGGGCTATCCGGTATGGTTCCTGGTCGAAGTTCCCTGGATATATGTCCTGGATGCAGAGGATGGCAATGGATTGTGTTTTTAAAGATGGCCGCCGTGCTCTTTCCCATTCCTGTGCGATGGCGTAATTTCCGGTTCCGCTTTTTAACGGTGACCGGTAATAGCGGTGACCGCTATTTACAGGTGGCGGGAGGGCGGAGGCGCTATCGACGGTTTGGACGACGCCGATAAGGGGCGTTTTGGGGAATTTAGCGGCTGGGCGGTATGGTTATTTACGGCATGCCGCTATGCTCGTGTCCGCGTACTCGTGATGGGACGCTATTAGCGGCCTCTTGCGAGGGCGGACACTCTGATAGCGCCATGCCGTTAAATTCTGATTTTTACCAGACAACGTGTAATGAGGCTAAAAGTCTTCAGTTTGTATCATGCCTCAATTTTTGAGAATGCATCTACGTAGATCATTACTGATCGGTGAAAACGTGGACATGCACGTGATTTTATTTTCTTTAACTTTCAATTGCCGTTCGAGGCATTGTTCTCTGCTGATATTAAGAGCGTGTCTCATGGATCTGTGGACAGTGTGGGCGGGATGCCCATGATATTTTAATCTCAAAGTGAGAATTCTGCTGTTAATATTGAAGTCCTCTTTTGTAATACAATTGCATCTAATGTGCAGGAATTGCCCATAAGGCAAGTTCTCCCATAGTGCTTGGGGATGAAAGATGTTAAATAATAGTGTTTTTTTATCAGTTGTTTTTTTAAAAAGAGTGGTATCCAGCCGATTTTTTATTTTTTTATTTCATTTATTTATTTTACATTTATAAAGCGCTCACACAGCCCGCAGGCATCGAGGCGCTGTTACAGGAATTGTTTGTTTTCTTAATTGTGTGTGGTTTTTTTTGTCTTAGTTACGTATTTATAACGCGCTTAAACACCCAGAGGTTTCTAAGCGCGGACCCGGGGATCGAACCTGTTGTTGCTTCGTGTCGTCTTGCTTCCAAGACGCGCACGCTGCCGCTGAGCTATCCTCCCGGGATTTTCAGGTGTCTTATATATTTCCAGATCCAGAAAAGCAATTATTTCTGTGTGGGAAGTCATGGCAAACTTGATATATGGATCTTGTGTGTTTAACCATTGTAGAAATTTTAATAGATTGTCCTCACTGCCTCGCCAAAGTAAAAATAAATTGTAAATACAGTGATGCCATGATTTCACTTGTTCTTTAAACAGGTGCATATTGTAGTAAATGGATCTATGTTCTAAATTGTCCATAAACAGGTTTGCCAGATCTGCGGCAAAAGTAGCACCCATACTGGTAGCGTGTAGTTGATACATTCAGTGATAAAGTGTATTGGTATCTTTTCATTTGTTCTTTTTTCGAGGTATGACTGCATGACATTGATGCAACGTAGCTGAGGAATGCAGGTGTATAGTGATTCCACGTCTAACATGACAAGAATGTCAGACAACCTTACACCAATTGAAATGAGTTTCCTCAGGGCTATCCTTTGTTCCAGTCAATCGAGCAGACCGTTTTAATACTGAAATTGAAATCCGCAATTTCTTTAGCAATGTGAGTCTGAAATACTATTTTTGAGACAAGGATTGCATAGAAACAAGATCCCAGAATACTACAGGGTTAAAACCTCCATCTACTTTCACGCCTTTAGTTTCCATGGTCTGCCCTGAATTAATCAGCTTCGAAAACAAAATCCTTTGTAAAATGAACCATCTAGTTCAGACGAAAAACTGAAAAAGATAATCTGTCAAAAGAGGAAAGAAATGCATTAAAAAATCTTGAGAACAATGAGCTGTTTGTCATCAAACCGGCCGATAAAGGCGCAGGCGTAGTTTTATGGGGCACAAATTTGTATAAAACGGAAGTGAAGAAACAACTAGAGAACAGAAGATTCTATAGACAACTTCCTAGTAATCCGACTAACTTCCTAGTAATCCGACTAAGACCATTTTAGATGAAATTATTAGCCTCTTGACACATGCTTTAAATGAAGGCTGGATTGATGAGAATGAAAAGGCATACCTCATTAAACAGAATCCCACCATTCCAGCCTTCTACTGCATCCCCAAAATACACAAAGACGGCACTAATTGTCGCAGTAATCGGCTCTTTACTAGAACCATTGTCCATTACTAGAACCATTGTCCATTTATGTGGACCTTTTCTTAAGACCTTTTGTTGAAACCATACGATCCTACGTCTAAGATGCAGCGAACATGATCAAAATCTTGAGCGATTTAGTTGTGGTCTCTACTGACATTCTTGTCATGCTAGACATGGAATCGCTATACACTAGCATTCCTCAGCTACGTTGCATCAATGTCATGGATTCATACCTCTAAAAAAGAACAGATAAAAAGGTAACATCACACTTTATCACTGAATGTATCAAATTGGCCCTTATCAACAATTATTTTATTGTTGAGGGAGTGTTCTACCAACAACTACACAGTACCAGTATGGGTGCTACTTTTGCCCCAGATCTGGCAAACTTGTTTATGGATGATTTAGAACATAGATCCATTTACCACATATGAACCCGTTTAAAGAACAATATATTGATGACATTTTTCTACTTGGTGAGGCAGTGAGGACAATCTATTAAAATTTCCAGAATGGTTAAAAACACAAGATCCATGTATCAAGTTTACCATGACTTCCCACACAGAAAAAATTGCTTTTCTGGATCTGGAAATATATAAGACACCTGTAAATCGGCTTGGTACCACTCTTTTTAAAAAACCAACTGATAAAAACACACTGTTATTATTTAACAGCTTTTATTCCCTAAGCACTACGGGGGTACATGCCTTATGGGCAATTCCTGCACATTAGAAGCAATTGTAGTACAAAAGAGGACTTCGATATTAACAGCAAAAATCTCACTTTGAGAATGAAAGATCGTGGGTTTCCGGTCCACACTGTCCGCATATCCATGAAACATGCTCGTAATGTTAGCAGAGAACAATGCCTTGAACGACAATTGAAAGTTAAAGAAAACAAAATCACGTGCGTGTCCACATTTTCACTGATCAGTAATGATCTACGTAGATAAATTCTCAAAAATTGGGGCATGATACAAGCTGAAGACTTTGTCTTAAACAAACCTTGTTTTGCATTCAAGCGGATGCCTAATCTACGAGATAAACTTGTGCATAACTACAAAGTCAAGAAACAAACACAGAATCTCACACAAACCACTCTATGGCACTTGCCCAGGTAATCAGGCATTTCAAATTTGGAAACTGTTCAATCTGCCGCCTTACCAGTAACCTGAACGAACACAAACTTAATGGACATAAATGGCAATTGAAAAATGTTGCCAATAGCAATACACCTTGGGCAATATATGGCATCAAATGCCCTTGTGGCCTATTGTATATTGGCAAAACGAAAAGACCTATTAAACAAAGGATCAGCGAATATCGTTTTTGCGTGAAAAATGCTATTGCAGATAAACCACTCGTGGCTCACTTTGTAAAGTGTATTACGGAAAAAAAGGCCAAATCCCAAAAAAATCTGTTATCGAGGGAACAATTCTCAAATAGGGATGGATAAAGGTATCAGACAACAGGCGTGCCAAGGGGCAAACCTATAGAATTGATTACCCCTCACTACTACGATCCTGTGGGCGAGTTTGAAAAGCTTATGGTCACACACACACGTCTACGTAACAAAATTAACATGGAAAATTACAAAGAACACATTAGCCCAAAAAATCAGCATATGTGAGATCAAAATTTGATAGTATGTAAAAAAGATGAAAACAAGACACTTTGATACATCTAAAAGGTAAAATGATACAAGGGCAAAAGTGAGCTCTATGTATCAACCACACAACAAATAGGGCTAAGAAAAAAAGGAAAAATCAAACTAAAGGAAAAACAGGCAGGGTAAATTAATACACCCTATAATCCTAATGAAAACTATTTCAAAAATGCCTATGATTAGACATTTATTGAGATCTGGGGTGTGGACATGTTTCGGCCAATATTTAGATGGGACATTTTTTCAAGTGTCTGTACAAAAGTCAATGTCATGGCCATCTTCAGGACAGGTGATTTCTTCACAGTAGGCCTTATGGGTAGTTTGATACTGGCATCATGAATCTAAAAATATATATATATATTTAGTTACCAAATGCATTAAAATATATTGCTGCACACAAGATGTACGTTTGGTCTAAACAGAGCATTTAAACATTGAAATTTTCTCTTTCTGACAGGCTATTTTAATGTTAAGCAGACTCCTTAGTTTTCCATGAGAGACCGTGTAGACAGGTCAATGTTATCTCAAAACAGTTATTTAGAAACAAAAGACAAACAAATGACATAAACAGTGTGACACATAAGAAAGTTCAAACTCTTACTTGTTATCACGGGATAGAGTGTGATAAGGGCAAAGTCCAAAAGTGACTTGCAACAGTTCTAAATAGGAAGCTCTTAATAACGGAGCTGAGGTGGAGTGCATGTAAGTCTGTTCATCCACGAAAGTGACGGGATCACTCCAGGAATAAATGTAAGAACATGTAATTGTAAGCAATGACCATTGAAAAAATGCTGATCATCATCCTACTCGACCTGCTTATGTCTATCGTTCGATACAGAGGAAGGGGGAGTACATCTCACCCAATGTGCACATTCAGATTGGAAACTTGTTAAATGAAGGCAATGAGGGAAGGCATTGTGTATACGCCTAGAAGACTCACCTATACAAACAACGTAATCGTTGTTAATAAGGGGTCGGAAAATTATAGTCTGGTCCGGATGCTCAGTCTCGATTTGAAACGTCTGGCAGGGCCGGAATTTTATTTTGCTGCGCTGATCAGGTTCACTCTAAATCAGACAAACATCTAGTTTAAGCACCACTTCTAAAATTAAAGAATTGTGCTTCTGAAGTTAAAGAAAAGTGCAACATGCCCAACAGATTGATGTCGATGTAAGCACAATATTGTAAGAAGATTTTTTAATTAATTCAAGGAGATACCTGACAAAAGCTGTGCGATGTAAAAGCGGGTGTGGTAACACATGGCCAAATGTTTGCTTTAGCCGGCATACATTTTCCTCTGATTCGCAGATCGAACAGCAATGCTTGTCAGATCAAAGCGAGTTGCTTGCATTGAACTCTAAATAAACGAAGCAACTTGTTAGCGTTGCAGGTCAAAGGAGATGCGTGTTCAATAGAGTCAGGCACGGGTCTGCATAAATACAGACAGGGGCCGAAAGGGAGCCAAAGAAGGCGCTAAACGTCAACTTACCTTAGTAAAAGCGGATTCTGGCACAGACGTCTGGAGGTGATCACAACAAAGCTCTGAGTGCGGAAAATAGCATCCGGGGCTTAAGTTTAAATACATGTCAGCATCTGACGTAAGGAACGTCTAGGAGTCACATGTCGAAAAACGAAAACACCTTGTTCTTAAAAGGGACAATTACGCGGGAGAACACCTGAGGGGCATATTTAAATACTAGAAATCGCCGTGAAAAACCGGTCACTATACATTGGAGAAAAACAGTGATCGGGATGCAGTGTGGAATTTGTAACTGCACATAATGTGTCCAACGGGGGTGCAGAGAAATGGGATATATATTAACTGCCCCAAAAGGCAGAAAAAGGAAGGGACATGGATCCAATCGTACCTCGAGTGAGGAATCTGCCTGTCTAAGGTGTGCAAAAAAGAGGACAATGCAGATGGAAGAAAGAAGGAAAAAAGGGCACGGGCCATAGACAGATTATGTCAAGCCACTGTGCGCAGTGCAGAGTCAAACAGGAAGAGGGGACACTGAGTCGAGGGAGAGCCTGGTATTGACAGGTGCACACTGTCACGTAATCAAAGTGTTCCACTCAACCGAAGAGTTCAATCCATTATTGACTGTATTAAGATTGTAGATCCATCTTTGTTCTGCCAAGCTAAGGGATAGCTCTCTGTTGCCTCCTCTAGGAGGCACAGAGATTTTCTGGATGACAAACCAACGTAAATCAGTGTGTTTGTGGTTCATAGATGAAAAATGAGCCACAAGAGGTTTGTTCTCGGTTTGCTTTTTGTGGATTTCTGTATAAGCTAATGTTTATTCGTCCTTCTCCACAAAGCCCTCGAAAAAAAAGAGGACTTCCTTTATTCTATATTGTATGTTCCCCGTCATCCATAACAAGTTCTGTTGGTTTGCATTGCACAAGTGGACGGTGAAGAGGGGACTAGTTTTAAAGGGGGATTGGATTCAGAGTGTCCATAAGTGTTTAACGAAGATATAGGATGCCTCAAGTTATTTTATTTTTCATAGCTTAAGGCTTAAGAAGGGGGCTGGTCCTGTTGTATCAAAGGTGCAACCCATTCCATTGGCTCTGAGAGGAGAGTAGAGCCTGAGTTGAAAAGGATGCAGGGTGGGGGGATGATTGAAGCTGTTGAGACATCAGAGTGAATTAACCCAATAGTGGTGGTGAGGAAGTCTAGCAGTGTTCTGTGGTTATGAATAGATCCCAGGGGTCTTAATACGAACATTGTGGAAGAAAAGCTTCCCCTAGCCAACTACCAGGTGTAATCACCTGTTATTGCCTGATGCTCTCACCAAACTCAATAATCTGAGCTACAAGTATTTACATAGGTATCTCAAATCTCCTTCTTATTCTTTGTTTTGTATAATTCATACATGATACACTCTAAAATCCTTGTGTTCTGTAGTATCATGAATTCAAATATCCACCAATTTGTAAACATTATTTTATTCCATGCTTTGTAAGCCAAGTAGGCTAGTGGCAAAAATGGACTCCTAAATCAAACAGTTGCTCCATCCTCGGGGCTATGTTCATATAGTAACCACATAAGACACACCACATAATAATATATTCATAACCATAGTTCATTGTAGAGGTTCACATTCTGTAAAGAAAGAAAAGAATACAATAAAACAAAACATAATTGTAAGCATATTAAGCCCCTCGTTATTGTCTTATCGCAATGCACATTCTACATATATCCGAAAGGTATAACAACATAAGCTACAGCTAAGCTCAGATGGAACGAGCAGAGGGACACGGTCATTGAGAGCTGCCGGCACGTATTTGGGTAATAAATAAATTCAAGGTGTGTCTATGGAGAGAACATTTTGCTGTCAGGAAGGACTATCCATGGTCAGTTGGTTAGCATATTTAACCAAGGAGGCTTGGATGGTGAATCCAGAAGGATAATTAAGTCGGTGAGCAGTTTGCAAGTACTACATTTTACTGTTGCACATATTCTGGAAAGGAGCAATGTGGTAGCTGATGCACTATCTAGGGTAGTGATCATGGATGTTGATGAGGTGAATGGAGACACAAGTGAGGAGGAGCATGTAGTGTGGGGCATAGTTGTGATGCAAGGAAGTGTGAAGAAAGGTGATTGCACCTCACTACCTCCATTACCCACTCAGTCAGCCCCAAAATCTCCCAACCCCAAAATAACCTACTTCAATGAATCAGCTTCTTCTTCCTCCTCACCATACTCCAGCTGCTTCTTATGTTCAACCTGCATACCCCCATCCTCACAGTCCATCGCAACTCCTCCTTAAGCCCTATCTCGCCCTTGTGACTGGCTACCTTGACCTCTGACATCCAGGATGAGAAGTAGTTCAGCCCTCATATTCTGTCCACCTGGCCCAAGCTCCAAATAAAAGGCCATGTTACCTAAAGTGTTAATGCGCGAAATACAAAACAAGTCAGAAAGACAAAGAAGGTTATTCATTCAAGACACAATGATAAAGGGATCAAGGAACACACAAATGGTAGGCCAGGTGACTGACTAACACTAACAGTAAACACATTTAGCAGTAAATTAGTGGATAAATCACCAATTTACAGCCAAACCTGTAATGAAGCCCAACGTGCACAGGAAAGGAAAACTGTTACTTGCACACTGCTCTTAGAGAGACACAGCTTCACATCACTGATGATGCCCAACTAGGCTGAAACACGTGTATGGGGTGCTGTGGTACTCTTGTTCAGAGGAGAATTGCCTAGCATTTCGGTGCTGGACTGTCCCTGGGCAGGACAAAGACTGATATGTGGGGAAATGTCTTCTCTGTGAAAAGAATGGTGAGCTAAAGGCTTGTTTGAGACTCTCCCAGGGGCCATCCACCCAAGAACAAGTCAATGGGCTGTGCTTGTGCTGGTAGAGAGTTTCCCAGACCCCCCTCTGTTAAGGAAAACTGTTAGGGAACTGTTTTCTTTTTTTAAAATTGTATTTGGTGGCTCAACAAGAAAAAAAACAACCTTTAAAAAATAAATGTACATGGGACTAAGTTTGAAAATGAAAGATTAGACCAGAGGCCTAACAAGTAGACAAAAAAGGATAACACAGAGATTAACAAACACCAGAACACTTCAAGCAACTACAAACAGACAAGAGAAGGTCAAACTGCGATCATCAAACAGCACAGAAAATACAACAAAAATAATTACACTCCTCCAAACCTCTTCAGAATTCTACTAGCCTTGCTAAAAGCCCTCCAAAATCACCAGTTTGGACACCTGTACTTGAATATCGGCAGCCAAACACAATCCGGAAAGGAAGCACTAAGCACGATGACCTTGTAAAGTCCCTCAAACCTTTCTAAATTACTCAAAACCACTGATTGAATATTCAAACTCACAGCTTGATTATTGGCTCCCGATTGAATAGCAGAAATGTAACCCCACCTTAAATTCTGAGTTTGATTTGGACCCTTGAAAAAACCAGCAGGAATGACAATGGTTTGGTTAAAGAAGCCACAAACATTTTTCCCTTTTCAATGGTCAAAGTGTGGGCTTTAGAGCTCAGACAGTGAGAGAAAAGTAAAAAAGTAAGAGAAAACGGTGAGAGAAAAAGTAACCGGATGCCCTCGGGCCTGGTGCGCTTTACAAATAAAAAACAAATTACAAATAAATAAAAAGAAACCATAAAGCAATTGTAGGCTCACACTATATAAAGTTCATGCAGCATCCCAGTGTAAAACAATATCATAACATATGATTATTGCAATCAGTAAGACCACCATTTCCTCAGATAACTGGTAAATACCTCTGCAATACAATTGAGAGGTAAGTGCTGTACAACTAATCCAGTCTGTTTTCATGAGGTGCTAGCAATACAACGCCTACATAGGAAGAATTGGGTCTCCACTGAGCTGGACTTTGTTCATAACTTTAGTCTGCTTAGAAGCATGCCAAAGAACCATTCAATGGTGTAAAACAGTGTCTAAATTCTCTTTCCAAGACCGCTGCTAACACTCCATCTCTCTGCTTATGTTTTCAATCATCATTTTCTTCATAAGGTATTCAAAATTAATTCTAACATCATTTCTAACCAACCTATACATTCTCACAATTCATACTACATTGATTATCTCTCTCCAGGGCTTTACCCCTTTGGTCTGAATGTTCTCTGGTGTCTCCCTTGTAAAACTCAACAACTGTCGCCTCAATGAAATCACACGCTATGTGGATGAACTGAACCCTGCATCTACATTTTTGGGATAGCCTCATAGCATTAAGTAAAGGTTTGCGGCCAAGTTAGCAAAATCAGTGATAAGGGACAGCTCTGTCCAGTACTGAGTGAAAGGAAAAAAGAAAGGGGAATGAGAATTGATCACCAGCACTTTAGTTGCAAGGAAGGAGTAGACTATTCAGATTAGCATACAGAACTTTATTCCAAAACTGAAGCCTTTGAGTGATTTGAACATGTAGCACAATGACAACAGGACAAAGGCTTGCTCCAGTGCCACGAGGCCACATCATACAGATATAGGTGTGTTGTTCACAGTCACTCACAGATTAATATGACATTATCCGCAGACCCCCTGACTCTTAGGAAACATAATTGGTGTCCACGTAGTAGTGGATTCATTGCTTAGGTTTATCTGCTAGCAAGTACTGTGGCCTATGTGGCATATGCTGTAGCCCTGATTGATTAAGGATATTCAGCAATAATTACAGACCTCTGTGTGGTCTTTGCCGATATCCATACTAAGGTCATCATAATGTTTTGTCTAATAAATTCATCCGGAAACCCACCGGATCCCTGAGGCGTGTAGGTTTTCATTCTAGAATGGCATACCCATTTTCTAACCTCTGTTTGCGGTTTCTGGGCTGTCAGAGACATGTGGTGGAAGCACAAGAAGATGTAATTACTCAGCCCTGGAATTCTGTGGTGGAGAGGTCTCCCCTGCAGATTTCCCCGGTTTTGCATTTGTTTTCTCAGGTAGCCTGCCAGCATCCTACCGGCTTTGTTTATGCATATCACTTTCCTTGTTGTTTTCATCAGAAATGGCAAGGCCTATTCTTTCAGTCATAAGCCAGTTATTCTATTTATGAAGTAACACAGATGTTGGGGTAAATTTTGATCAAAAAGGGATATAGAAATAAAGAATCTCAACTTTGACAGTGTCCTTCTCCGGCTAGGTCACCCAGGAGTTAAATGTCTTATGTTCCTGAGACCTAACTACTATCATGATACCCCAAATTCTGGACTTGAAAGTATCTGTATCATTGTCGAATAATTTTAGTTGAATGTCTTTTATTGCCAGTTGCAGGCTAGGGAAGCATGTCAGTGACAGAATTAACTGAATTCATTCACGATCTAGTCAGTCTGTCCATGGACATGACCCATACATTATTCAGCTACTGTGTAACTGTTAAATGATCTGAAATAGGGACTAGCAATATGGGTATCCATACAAATGATCGAATAGATAAAATCGTAAGGAGAAATGACCGAATAGTTTTACCTATATGTTTCAAAATGTTGGGTCATTTTTTGTTCAAATATAGTTGTGGGGTGGGACAGGGGTATTAGTTAAGGTAGGGTGATGAGAAGGGGGTTGCGGGGGGCACACCCTGCATTATTAGAAAAACAACAATTTGGTAATTTCTCCTACGATTGTTTACATTCCATTATTTCATGGACATCCAGCAATATGACCAGGCTGTTGAGTCCATGAAGCAAGTTACAAGAGACTGATTTATGCAATCTAATACGGATTGACAATTGTGAGCTATCAAGTGAAACATGAAATTGGGATTATGTCATCTTCAGGGATCCACCAATATAGTGTTTCTTAAAAATTGCAGTGAACACTGCCAGCGGCATTGGGGCACTATAGGTATTCATCTGGTTGATGGGTTTAGTCGACTGTCTTTCAATAAAATAAGATCTGCTTTGATTACCAATGGGTTGGTACCCAGTTCGAGGATGTTTGCAGGAGTCTCTTTCCAGGAATATGATTCATCCAAAGTAAAGCCACATACACATACTATATTCCATATTGAACCCTTAATGTTTATTCTAGCTGAACAGCCCCACTATCAAGAATTCTAACCCGAAATCAAGCTATTAGGATAGCAAACCCCATGCTCCTGCCACAGCCATGGAAGCTACTACACAATCAATGAATAAGCTTTTCCGTTTGCTACTCACCAGTAGTATGATGTCAATTTGGTACTTCTGGCAGAATTCAAGTATTTTCCTGTAATTGTATGAAAGCCTTAGACCAAGCACATCAATCATAAGAACCCTTGGCTGAATCATTTCCCCAAAGCCCCTTCCTCAGGTCCTCCTCCATCAGAGGTCATCAATGTGCTCCAACAGAGGTCATCAAAGTCAATGCTGCTTGGCCGCAGATGCTTCTTTTTCATTAATGTGAGGGAAAGGCACGTTCACTGGTAGCTGATTCCCTGCAGAGCGTATAGGGTGCAAAGCTCCAATGTACTAAAAGTAAAACAGCCTAAACAATGGGAAATTAAAGCAAAGTTAACCATGAAATGATGAGCGAAAAATAATCCCAGAGAAATAAAGGTTACAAGTGATTTTACCAAAGACAATTTCAGAGAGGTAAGTTTCACCGAAAATATAATACCAAAAAAATACAGTTTTTTATTTTTATTTGGGGGGTCCCCCCAATTCCTCCGTTTTTCTATCCTTGTAACCCTACCCCCATCACCATCCATTTTAGCCCCTTATCCCACAATCCCATATATATTTAATTAACATTTTCGGTATTTTTTCATTATTATGGTTTTCAGTAAAACGTACCTCTCTGTTTTGTTTTCGGTAAAATGACTGGGTACCGAAATAAACAGTTACCTTCCCATTAATTATCTGTTTTCATTTAAGTAAAATTGGAATGGTGTTTTTTCTGCAACCACCATAACAGACTTTGGCACCATTCATAAAATAAGAATTCAAGTATTCGAAGCGCAGCAAGATACAGGAAAATAGTCAATAAAACATCTCTTTTAAGTAGGACATACTATTATCAGGGAACCACTCCTGAAACCTGCTCAATATCCGAAAATCTAATCTACAATAATCATTATATGCAGGTATCTAATAGGTATCTATGCACTTTTCCCCTCCCCCTCTCCCATGCACTTGCACGTTCTCAATGTCACTGGGCCTAGTAACATCGTTGTCCCCTCCCTTACCTTGTCGCGCTCTGAAACACTTGTGTACGAGCGCGAAAGAAATAAAATATCAATATCAGTATCAATAACATCAATGTGTACGATAAAAGTGCACACCTGCTTCGAAAAACTGTTTAAGGATTCATAACATGAAAAACTCAAATTGAAACGTATATCGCAAAATGAAATTAAAGCTGTAGTCTGAGATACAGCTCCACTCAACCCTTGGCTATTTAACACTTCATTCATTTACATGGATATCTAATTTACCAATTGACATTATTCCCCACTGTGATAGGAGCACATGTATCAGGTTCTGCTTCAATGATAGTGCGGCAGAAACCTATATCTGTGTGCTGTGCATTCATTGTTTTTATAGATTGCACAATTTCCTGAAGGGTGCAACCATATTTTACCTCAGTGAAATGCTATTGGTGAATGAAGTATTTAATTGTTTCCCCTACGGAACTGTTCAAATACCCAATTACTTCTTACCCAATTTATCCCGAAATGTGTGATGCAAAATGCAGCATATTGACCTATTATTTTAAAATACAATCTTGTGTTTCTAAATTTTAAATCTTGTGTTTTTAAACACCTACCAGCCCATCTGATTGGTTGCAGACCTGCTCACTTTGCTTGCTTGTGCTAATTTGTAGTAACAGATTTATGGTATAGGCCGATTTGACCGACAAAAAATGTTCGCAATGACCAAAAGTTCTGAAAATGCTACCGCCAAAGGTTCGAACCGCTGCGAGGTGTCATCCGCATTGCCCCACTCACTACACTTCATGGTATAGTAAGCGAGGATTGCGGGGGACACCCCCGCAGCCTTCCGTTTAAAAATAAAAAAGAAACAGGGGCTGCGGGGGTGGTCCCCGCATCGCCCCGCTCACTATACTTTATGGTATAGTGATGGGGGGCTGCGAGGGACACCCCTGCAGCCTTCCATTTAAAAAAAAAAAAGAAAAGAAAAGAACCCTGTGGCGCCAGTTCCCGATCACGGAAGTGAAAGGGAAATGGCGCTGCAGGAACCCAGCGGGAAGATGAAGATAAGTGGGGTTTGTTTATGTTGGGGGTGTGGGTGGGGGTGTGCTGAGGGTGTGGGTGGGAGGGTGTTATGGGTACAATGTGTGTGTGGATTTGAGAATGTATGTGTGTTCGCATTAGAGAAAGGTGCAAACTTTTGATAGTTTGCACCTTTCTCATGTGAACGTTTCGGCCGCGGTAGTTTCTACCGCGGCCAAATCACTTAGATTCCAGATTTATGCCCCACCACTTAATACATGCACCGGCCAGCAAGCGTCATTGTCCTGTTCAGATTCATAGGAACTACATTGTGGCCCACGAGAAGTGCATTGCAGTCCAAACTGGTCCACTGTCTGATTTTAGTTTGCCAACCCTGTTTTAGCCCATGGCATTTATATGAAGTACTGTTGCATAATGATGATTTGCCATGAGTACGGGGGAAGGAGCCAGGAAGCAACCAGCAATTACTCGATTCTACCAGACCAAAGCATTGTTATATTCTTCAAAAGGGCAGGGACACAGTGAGGTAGAACAACAAACAAAAAACTGAGGAGTGGTCACTTAGGGTATAAATAAGCCTCCCCTAGAGGGTGCTCATATACATTACTGTTGTGAGGAGCAGGAAGTGCTAATCCAAGCTGCAATGGAGTCATTCAGCAAGAACCAGTCATAGGGGTTCATTATGTGTTTGGTGGTAAAAGGGTGGTAATTCCACTACTGTGGAGTTACCGTTACTGTTTTGGTGTCAGGCGGAATAACTGACACATTACAACTTGGTGGGAGCGCACACACACCTTTGGCAGCAACAGTAGTTCCGGCTTGCGGAAATACAACCAAAAATGTAGTCCATGACTGTAATTCCACCCGTAGTCAGCAGAATTACTGTTACCGCTATACATTCTGTGCTAATTAGCAGAAATAGTGTCATTGCCAGAGCTTTGAAGCATGGTGGGGGCCTTTTTGAAAAAATCAATCCACCGATTGAGGGATTGCCACCCAAGCACACACCCAAACTTTCCTTCAGGCAAAGGCAAAGGGAAGGTGCCAGAAATACACATGAGAAACCCACCCACATTCACTGCGCGGGATCTCACTGTGCTGGCAGAGGAGCTGGGGGCCCATGCACAGGAGCTACACCAGCACTAGACGTCCCCCAGTGCAAGAATGCAATATGGACCGAAATAAGGGACAAGGACGGGGCTATGGGAAATGTCCCATGGGACTGTGAGGAAATAAGGAAGCGCTGGAACGACCTAAGAGGCAGGATGCGGATGCTCATCTCCAACCACCACTGCAGCTCACACGATGGGAGGAGAGGTTGAAAAGCATCCTCCACATGGCAGGCGTGGAGGGCGTAGGTACGGTGGAGGCAGGAGTCAGTGGCCCTCATTACAACCCCGGCGTTAAACCATGGCGCTATTAGCACCATGGTTGGTGCCAGTGTTGTAACGAGTCCGCCTTGGTGGAATGGGGAAATACCGCCCCATTCCAAGGTTGGCGGGGCGGTATTTCCCCATTTTACCATGGCCCTTCCCCATTCCCACAGGGCTCAATGAGACTGGGGAAGGCGCTATGTACGGTACCGTAATGGTAAAACCAGCCGTTAAGGTAGGGTCCCGCAAAGGGACCTCGTAATCAGGCGTTATGGGTTTAAACGCCAGGGTTGTAATGACCCCCAGTATCCAGGAAGACTGTGCTGAGAATATAAGTGGATCATGGGCAGTCAGCTCTCGCAAGGGACAATGATGCGCTACAATTCCACTAGTCAATGCATAAACTATGATGGAAATACCCATTCACTCGTTGTTAAACTCCCGGGACCCGGAAAATGGGCTCAGTAGCACTACAAATTGACTGACTCTATTCTACTCACACCAATAATCTCAATCTCTCCTCTACATCAACAATCAATAGACTACAGCTATACCCCTTGATACATTCGGCCTAGCTGTCCACATACCTAAACACCACCATGGACACCTCAATAGTCTTTAGAATGCAGCTATACACCATGAAAAAATCAGCCTAGTTGCACACATAATCTTCTCCACAATCCCCTCCACCACCAGAATGCTGGTTCTGAGGCCATTTTGGGCATGCTGCACACATTCTACTAATCTCACACAACCACTGCACCATGCATAGCATTAGAATGCTTCTACACAGCACATAACATGTGCTTGCTGCACTCATATTGAGTGAACTAAAGCACTTTCCACAATCCTCCTATCTCCACTGACCTCGATTGTGGTCCCCCAGGGCGTTCAACTCACAGCACTTTGAGATCATACCAATGGTAAAATAGTGCTATACAAATGCCCAATAACATAACATAACAAAACATAACATGCACAACAAATACAAAGGAATGGAAACAGACACACTTGAAGTCACCAACCAATGCAGAAACAACACATGAAACACCTTGGGGCAGTACAACAATGCGCATTGAAGGTGTGAACCCCCTAAAAGGCACACCATTCACAAGGATGTTGCCCTCGTGTAGGACACAGTCAACAACCATGGTACATAAAGTATCATGGACAGTCACCCATTCACAAGGTATATCTCCACCACCTCGTGTCAGCACGTTCAACACACTTGTATGAATACATCCAGCGAAGAGCTGACACACACTGCACATATGGCATACATGCAACAGATTGCATCTGTGTCAGGGCTGGGGGTACTGCGGCTCAGAGCGGCAGAACGCAGGTGATAGATACAAAGCACCTGCCTTGAGGACATTACAGTATCTGCTCATTGCAAACAGAACAATGACTTTGAGAAAAGTAAGCATAAAGCCATGAGGGCCTCCAAAATGTGTGTTTTGTGCTGTCATGTGAAACCAAAGCAGCTGCAACCCTATAGAATCCTCCTTGCCCATATTGCAGGGAGGACTCTTATGGGACCTCATTACTCAGACATACCAGGGCCCAAGACTACAAAAGGGTGGCCATGTTGGGCATGGTGCTTCATCTCACATGCAACGTGAAGCAAGCACGGGGCTTGCACTCAAGAATCCGACCTGAGCAGATGTGTTCTCAAGAGCTCCGCTGCCTTGAACAAATGAGGGGCATGCTCCCCTTGGAGAAGCATTCCAGCCACAGCTGCTCACATAAGTGCTGCAGAACTCACAGCACCTTGGGGGAGCAGGGGATGCATGCAGGGGTCCAACCCTCAGCAGATGATACTGGTCGATGGCCACAATCAAGCTAAGTACTGTGGGCATACTGCGCATACCGCACATACCGCGTGTAGGAAATCAAGTGCCCAACGAAAGCGCATCTATTAACCAGCCCATAACAGACATTGCCTAATATAAGGGGACTATTGTGATGACGGCTACAAACCGTGTTGTTCATGAACAACACTACACTACTAACCTGTGTTTATTCGCCGTTTGCGCCGCCATTTCAAATCATAGAACAGACTCTAATCATTGCTTCTTTTACAGCCATAAATGTGAAGCATTGCATGGACTGAGAGAGGTGGACTACAGCCTGCTGGAGCAACAAGGGGCAATCCACCACGCTAGCAGATACAGCGAGCTCAGTGCTTTGCAGTTTATGCGAAGCTTTCATTATACTGTTGATCTCATGTTTAGGATCTTGCCATATTTGGGGTGAGGGTAGCAAGTTGTACTGCTGTGTGAGTCTAATTAACTCAAATCCAACAGTGGATGTGTTTGAGTTGGTGTACTGTTTGTAAAGCAGAGAATGACCATGCAGCAGGAGCTGGCGCAAGAGCCAAGAGCTTATCCTAAAAATCTCTTTCCCATCCACAACCTCTTCCTAACCTTCTTTCTTGTTACCCTACTACCCCGTACCTATCCAACCAACAAGACCCTAACCCTCTTTCCCCACTGGTCATTGTAGAGCCCGGTGTTTCTCCCAATCGTAGGTTCCAAAACTGTGGTGGGGGTAGTTGGTTCATGCTACTCCTGCGCAGTGGTCCGTGGAGCTGGGTCAAGATGTCTAGGTTAAACACCCGAGAAATGCAACAAAGCAGTAGCAGTGAGGCCTCTGTAAAGAGTCCTTCGAAATTGAATGTCACACCAACACTCCCCTGGCCAGCAGGGCATCCCTCATGTGACAGGAGGAGAGGATACTCATGAAACAATGGGCCAGCCCTACATTGCCACACATTCCCTTGCACAGCCGTCTGTTAGGGAGAATTCTCAAAATGTGCTAATTTCCCTTACCATTTGAAACTCCCAGCAACTTTGCCGGTTTTATAGGATTTTATTTTTTACCTGGGAAGAGTGTGAGCATTTGCTTCCCACTCTTCCATTTATTTTGATGTGTGTTTTACTTTTGTGTTCTTTGGTTATGGAGTTTTAAAACAACTCCATAGGCATCATCTTTTTCTGTGTGTCACACAGCACCTTCAGTGCAGTGGCACAGGGATGTCTTTCAGACTTCGCAAGGTTTAAATACCTTCTCTGGGACTGACTACCGTCTCCCAGAGCATTTAAAGTTAAATTGACTTTACTAGTCTCTTTAAATGTACTGACCCAGCACACATTATCTTCCTATAGAGTGCTGGAGGGGTTGCCTAGCATCCCCTGAGTCAAAACACTCATGTAACAGTAAAGTGTTACCCTTTCCTACTTTAAATGGCTGGTGGCAGTGGTTTAGGTCAAACTACCATGTTTTTACCTGACCGCGAACAACAGTAGCTAAAAATCGGGTCAGCCATGTTTTTCAATATGGCGCCCAGGACCTATCTGTAAAAACAGACTCTGGTCAACTTTTTTCGCCATTTCTTTTAGGAAAGGTCCTTCTTGTGTTTGTCTCTGCGTGCCAAACCAGGTTTGGTCACTTTGTTCATTGGCCTTTGGCTGGCTTCAGTGCTGAAGCCCTCCTCTGGTGCCAGGGTGTCTGGGGTGGACAGGATGTGAGGGAGGTGCCCGAAACGCCCTGTGCTTAGTCTCCTAGGAGACCTGAATGCACTCTGGCGTGATTAGCCGGCTGGCTGTCATGGGGGCAGGGCTTAAAACTGGGGGTGCGTGAAGGGGAGGGCTGAGAGGTCATGGGCACAGTTAGTTAATAGTGGGGGTGGACTGGCCTATGGGGAATTCTGGAGATTTCCCATTCGGCCTCTGCACCCCGGGCCTCTTTTGTGTGGAAAATTCCAAATGTTCTCATGGGAAAATGGTTGGGCTTGCTGAAAATGCATAATATGGGGCCACTTTGAAAATTATTTCCAGGGCCTCGTTTGGTTCCCAGTCCACCTCTGCCAAGGCCAGTGCCACAGCACACCCTGGATGGCATCTGGGAGAGGCTCATACAAATGGAGCGGCAGCAGAATGCGATGGAGCACATTGCTGAGGGGCAACAGTCTGACACACGGGCAATGCGAGATGTGGTGCTCCATGCCTCCAGAAAGGTGTCCAGTGCTGCGGGAACTGCAAGTACCACTCTCATGAGCTGAAGGATATGGGAGTTGTGTGCGAAAATGTGGGCCACCAACAAGAACATCTCCAGGGCCATCACCCTCACTCTTCAGCATGTCCGGGGCAGTGAACCGAACAGTTTCATTTCAGCCAACCATACTAAGGGATCTGTGGTGATCACACCACCAAGGCGCTTCAGTGGAACACATCTCATGTAGCTACTCCCCCAACACCTGGTGCCAAGAGGAGGAGGTATTGGACACATGTATCACACAGACTGCAATATGTTGAAGATGAGGGTGTGCGGCAGGTATTGTGTTAGGGATGAGAGTGTGGGGAGCGTATTCTGTTGGGGCTGATGGTGGGAGGAGGGTATAGTGTTGGGTTGAGGGTGTAGGGAGTGCATTGTTTGGGGGATTTTATCACTTGAGTATTAAATACACTTTAAATTGAATCAATGCTCGGACATTCCTCTTTGTGTAAATGTGATTCCTTCTATACATGCCTATGCACATAGGTGAGCAGCATGTGATTATCAAAATGATCAGTAATAATTGTATATTAGTTATTGCTGCACCAAACTTCCATCCCTTCCCTCCTCCCGCTCACCGTCTGGTAGCACTGCACCTAAAGGTAGTGGATCTTTGTCTTCTGGGGTGGCATGTCCTCATCAGGTGGAAGAGGGGAATTTTGCCTGAGCAGGATGTTGTGCAGCATGGCACGGGCAAGAAATATTTTTCCAACCTTCTCTGCCCTGTGTATCAGGGCCCCTCTGGTCTGGTGTAGACACCAAAAACGACCCTTCAGCAGGACAAAGGTCCACTCTATGCACGGCCTCGTCCTGACATGTGCCTGATTGCAGGCCACCTCCTGTGGAATATGTGGATTGTGTACAGGTGTCATTAGCCGTGGTAGCTGGTGGTATCCATAGTCCCATAGTCAACTGCAAGAACAAAGATCACAGATGTCAGGCACAGTGCATTGTTGATGTGTTGACTATTCTAAGGTCATGTTGATGGACACTCTGTGAATACCTTTTTTCCATCACATTGCATTGTTACACCATGCACTCAGCTCATGGGCAGCACTTGTCACTTTATTGGCCTGTGATTGGTATGGCGGAATGCATGTTGGCTGTGTTGGGCATGTTAGTGGCTATCATGCATGTACCCTGATGGGTGATTAGTGAAATTGTGCAGGTTTGTGGGTCTGCATTCCTTCCATTATGGCCTCACATACATGGCTGATGGAGTGCATGGCATAACTTTCTACCAGTGTTGCATTGCTTTTGTGCAGTGTTGAACTAGGACATTCGATGTGTAGGGATGTGTTCAATTGCATTTTGGTTCCGCCATTCCTGAGAGTGTGCATTGCTTGCCTATTGAGGCAATATGCATCGCTGGCATACTACGGCATTGTCCAGCATGACCTAGTCTGGTGGGATAGAAGCTGTCTGTTAATTCCTTGTTCCTCCTCCCCAAAACCCAGACTCCCCTCCTCCTCCTCACCTGTGTCACTGGTGTCAGGGCTGCTGGCAGGTAGAAGGCGTCTGGATGTATAGTCCTTTTCTTTCTTGTGAAGTGAAGTCCTACAACGAGAGGAAGCCACAGTGGCCACCTGCAAATGGTAGCCCTGTGGCTACCTTCCCGAAGAAGGACAGAAACTGGGAAAAAGCCAATTGGCACAAAAAACCCTGAGGTAGTAGAGTCTTACTTTAGGAGACTTGAATCCAAACAGTACTGTCCTGGTACCAAGAACCGGTATCACGGCTAGGATGGAAAGTTGTCATACTCCTTGTGTAAATAAAAAGTCCTTGGAGCCAACTTGGAGCAAGAAATGTTCAGGGCACGTATTGCCTGGAGGGGATGATGAAGGTAGGGAAAAGGTACATACGTACTGCAGGACAATGGAACAGAAAGAACAGCCGACCGGGTAAGGAGGAGGCAGGACTCCCAATGCCGCAAGCCGACAAGGTAAGCAAGAGGCGGGGGAAATAGGAAAGAGGAATCCGAATAAAAAGGAAAGGCAAAAAGGAAGGGAGAGAAGAAGGGGGAAGGACTCGGAGGAGTACCCAAGTACGGGGAGAGCCACAAAAAAGGCAAAAACACAGTGCAGAGAGATCGCACAGGAGGGAGTAAGAGAAAACAAACAGAAACAGGTAAAAGAAAATAGAGAAGGCACAAAGCCACTACGAGAACGAAGAGGAAGAGAAAGAGTTCCAGCAAAGGAATGGAAAGGGAAAACAAGCGAAAATAGCAGTGGTTGCAATGCGCTGACCACCGGGAGTGAAACAGCTAAGAAGCTCCCGCTGGCAGCCATGATGGGAAAAAAACTAGACTTGCACGTAACAACCAGAGATTAACGAAGAGGAACAGTGGTGACCCAGCCTCCACCTATTGCATATGTGCCAAGAGCCTGCGTGCATGACACTGTCATGTGTGGGGTGAGAGGGCAGGTCCTGCATGTACAGGGTCTTGACAGGGCATGCATTGTTCAATTGTGGTAATGTCCTCCCCATCAAATTGCATTTCACTTGTGCTGTGAGATCATTTTGGGTGATGGTACTTGTACTCGCCCAGTATCCATGTCTGTTGTCCTCTCTGCCTCTCCATGTATGCAGGCAGTATATGGTGGTCAGCTGGTTGTCAGTGAAGATCCAGGGTGAGGGCCTGACCTGGGGTATGGGCGCTCACCTTGCATGGCATCTCCTCCTCTCTGCACCTTGTGCTGCTGTTCCAGCCTGTGCAGCTAATTGCGGAGCAGTTGCATGTCCCAATCTGCACCACATTTTCATTTTTAGTGTGCCACCATGGGCAATTTCTCTCTGTCTTATCTACGGCAGCGAGCTATCATGTGGTATTTTTCACTATCTTATATACGGTAGTGAACTATGTCCCGGGCCTCCCTTTATGCCGACTCATAGACCTCCGGCAGACTACAACACACACAGTTAGTTATAATTGCTCATACTGAATTACATTGTGCACACAGCTGCAGCCAAATCATATGTTTAGCTACCTTGAAAATGACAATTGCACTGTCTAAACATCTCCCCACATCAACAGAACTGTAATGGTAAATATAAAACACACCACCCGTCTGCTTTCAGATATTTTTGTGTATTATAAAAGTTGCATTTAAACACGATCTCACTCTTTACAGAAATAAATGAAATAGCACAGTAACAGCATTATCTGTGATACACTGAAAAGAGAGTGGCGGAGACAAGAACTCAATTTGCAACATTAAACACGTGAGTAAAGCACAGGAATCTCCTTTCCGACACTGACTGAATATTCTCGTACACACTCAGCCCCCACACCTCAGCGAGATAATTACCAGGCTTATTCAGCATGTAACTTCTTTGGCTGTTCGCCTTCTGGAGGGGTTCACCCAGCAAGGACAAGCCTCTGCTGTCACTCGAACTGGGACTTGTTGAGTGGAAAAGCCAGTCTCTGCAACCAAGTTGAATCTGCTTTAGGAATCAGGCCTCCCCAGCTGTCAACCCCGTCCTTCTTCGAGCTGTGTCAAGATGTCTCTGCCTTTCTTCCCCCAGATTCTGCAGCAAAGCACTAGTCACAGCCTCTAACATGATGCTTGATGTGACGTGCTCCAATCAGAATCAATCATGTTCTATCCTCCTACTTTTAACAATGGTTTTTCTAGTACAGTTGCAACTGTAACAAGCTGATTTCCTGCTTATTCGAAGTCTTTGCTTCCTGCAGTTACTGTGGACAGAGCACAGAAAGGCAAAGAAAAAAAAAATAAACATGTACTCTGTGCTCCCAAAACACGCTAAACACTCCTACTTTAGCGCTTGAACAGGAGAGGAGCTTCATTAATGATAAATTGTAGCAAAAAATAATGGAGAGGGAGGAAATCCCGAAATTTAGGATTAAAAACCAATATGTTTCTGGGTTGGACAGTCCAGACTTTGAAAACCGAATTGCAGGCAGATGCATGCTTAAAATTAGCATTGGGCAGAAAACAATTTACCATAATGTATGGATAGTGAGTGGAGCACAAAATGAATTTTACATGGGCAATGACATCATGCACAGAATGTGTATGGTGTTAGATTTCCTTAATCAAAAAATATGGTCACGCCTAGGTGGCCCTGCACCTGAATTTGAAGACAAAAGAAGGGCTTATCATTGTGCACAACTGGTTCCTTATGCAATCGAATTACAAATGAGGAAAGATACTATTATTCCTGCATTTACAAAACAGTTTGCAATAACACTGAAATGCAAAAATGGACAGCAGATGAAAGACTCTGATGCATTTGTTTGCCTGAATGAATTCATAAAACAGCAAGGCCTGGATTATGAATACATTCCATTGGTAGATATTAGTGAAGGATCTGTAAAAATTATGGTAAATAATAAAGGTTGTCAGGATATTCATTTAGAGGAAAACTCCCTATTAGGAATGGCCATACAAAAATCACATTATACAGCAGATTTAAATAACATGGTGATTGGAAATATCCCTGAAAAGTATGTAGATGCCATTGGTGAGTTGCCAGAACACCTGGACTCTCAGCCCAAAAGAATATTTAAAATTCATTCTGTGTATCCTTATGATTCAAATGAGACAGTGTGCTGCCATCAAGAGGATTGCATAATATTTAATTTAAATGAAAATGAAACAGAAAATCAGCCCATTGAAGTGGAAGCTGATATGCCAAAATATTTAAAAGTGGCAGCTTTACAAAAAGACACAGCCACACAGTTAGAGGAAAGCGCTGAGATTCCCTTACCAGAAGATTTTCCAGAATTTTCCAAAATGGTAGAAGAGCAGATCTCCTTAGCAGATGCGTGTGACAGCAATGAGGATAGAAACAATCTGAGCGAGATATTTATGGAGTTTAAGGATGTATTTGCAAAAGATGCTTATGATTGTGTTGGCGTGCTGGTTTAGATGCAGTGCAATAGTTCATCTGGTTGGAGGAGCACAGCCAAAAGCATCAGTTCCTTCCCTATTGTTCAGGATGCAGGGAGCACTGAGTGACATGTTTGGTGAGATAAAACAGGGAGCTTGAGCTGATCTGGCCTTCCGGTTTCTGTGAAGCCTTCACATAGGACTCGAGGACAGGACGCTCCAATTCAGGATCTGATCTTCTGCCACAGAAGATCCATTTTAGAGTGGTTGTTCCTGGTCCACAGCACTGGTCACTCCCAATGTTCCCTGTGAGTGGTAAGGGGACAGACTTTCCCTCTGTCTTGGACCGCTCCTTCTTCACATCTGGCAGAGGTCTTTGGACAATGCAAATGTCACAATGGAAGTCCAGGTGAGAATGTTCAGAATGTCTATTTGCCTTTAAAGGATCCTTGAGGAACTGAGGGAATTCTACAGCAGGGCTGTAAAACTCCTTTTTTTAAGGGCACACGACCTCAGGTGATTGGTCTAAAATTAGCTTGCAGCAGGGGACCGATCCCTGCTTCTGGCTTCAGTGGACCTCGCCCTGAAGTTGCAACAAAAGGTGATCTGGTTAGAGGATTACCCCTTTGATGAAGGAATCACACGCATCATTGTATCTACTAATACAAATAAAAAAAGCCAGGGCTTTGCACCCTTGCCAGATGGCAATTCCTCACAGTGACTTCTCGGAAAGCCTTGAAAAAGGTGACTACAGATCATAGATTGAAAGTCTGACCCTGACCATCAACAAACAACATTAGCAGTTGTCAAGTCTCTTAGGATTCCGCAGAACTCGAAGCACAGCCATGCAAAGCTGTGCCATCTGATTTCATGTTACTTGCGATTTCCAACTCGTTATAATCAAGAAAGTGCTCAATGACATTCTCAAGCTTGTGGTCGAGGATGCCACTCTCTATACTCACCAGGATTGCACAAAAGACACTTTAGCAATATTTATGAAATTTCATGAACCACACCCCAAATTAAACAATTCTGGCCAATGACACAATCTGATGGAACCTGTGTTGTTGGGTGTATGCGTCAGTGATAACTTGAAGACCTTCACAGGTCACAGTCCCTGAAGTCTGGCACAGCATCCTAGCTGACACCTACCTAAAGTAAATGAAACTGCTGACTTCAACTAAGAACTCTCTCTATCATACGCACATATTGCATTTCTGTACAAACTTGACTTTTCTGGACCAATTTATATTACGTAGATGGCCTGGTGTTTTCATGTTACATTCTAGACTGCATCGGATGCTGTGTTGATGGTACCAGGAATAAACTTTGCCTCACACTTTCTTGTTATTATAGCAATTGTCTGTTAACCACTCACCCTTTATTGTTCATCATTTAAATACTATAGGTCTCATTACAAGTTTGGCGGTAAGCAGTAAAAGTGGTGGTAACGGAATTACAGCCACTTTTACCACTCTACAAATTATGTACTTGTTACTTATTCCATCGGCGGAATTACCACTTGTGAAATTACCAACGAGAATAATCTGAAATAGCGCTCACGCTATTTCCACCTGCAGATTTACCAGCAGAACCAGAAATGGTATTGTCACTGTTTACAAGTGGAAACCCAGCTGAATTTACACTGAAAATCAGCTAAAAACCTAAGAGGTGGAGGTAAATGCATACAGGTGATGGAAATCAAGTCACAGGTGCACCCAATCCACTTGTGATTGCAAGCCTGAGGTCTCTCTCTAGTGATTACACGAAAAATCTAAACAAAAATAAGGGGTTCTGGATATTGGGGCCACAAATAAAACAAAGGAATTATGCTCACCAAAATACCACCAATCACGCATACCAACCACGCATACCAACCACGCATGTCTGTGTGCTGAAATAATGCATGTCCACTGTATTATTGTTGTACATGGCCCAATCTGAATACAAGGAGTGATTGTTGCTAAATTATTTTTCGGCGGTAAGAAAATACCGTCAGGCCCCAAATCTCCACAAAAATACCCAACAATCCTGAACAATAGGGAAGGAACTGATGCTGTTGGCTGTGCTCCTCCAACCAGATGAACTATTGCACTGCATCTAAACCAGCACGCCAACCTCTCCCAGTGGCTAAAGCACGACTCTGTTTGGCAAACTGTGAAGCGTTCTTGGGACCTGCATCAGTGAGCTGCCGCCGTTCAACCACATAGAGCACCCGCATTCAACCCTACTTGTTGCCCGTTTGCTTCCAGGGCCTCCACGATCCTTTGAAAAAATAAATATTGGTATTATGGTATTTATTGAGCACAGGCCTAGCTTTGAGAAGCTTTGAGAAGCAACAAAGTGTTTTACAGAGGTATACACCAATAGAGATACATAACAGAGTGCTTTAAAGAGGTGTACAACATTATAGATGCCTAACGGAGCGCTTTTCAGAGGTAACAACAGAACAGATATACAGTGGGGTAAGATACAAAGGGGCACAGAGGGACGGTACAGATGTACCGGGTGGCAGTGCGGAGAGATGCAGGTGGCGTCTAGTGAATCAGGTGGCATGAGGGGCAGGTGGTAGTTCTCAGGGACACAAAGAACAATGGGAGGACTCCAGGTGCGATAGGACCAGTGCTTGAACAGTGCATCTAAAGCTATCTGGATGGAGGAAGGGCTTGACTTTTCGCAGGAGAGAGAGCTGATAGCAAACTGAGTTTTCTTAGCTATGTGTGTCTTGAAGGAGAGGTGTTTGTCGATGTGGAACCTGAGGGACGTCACGCAGGAGGTGAGCTCGGGTGTGAAGCCAGCAGAGATCATGGTGGACCAGTGAGAAGCTGGATTTCAGCCTATGGATGTCCTTGTTGGAGTCAATCTTGAGGTGTAGATCTGTGTTGTCGGCGTATTGGTGGATGTGGATGTTGTGTGTGGCTAGGAGGGCTCCCAGTGGCACCATTAATAGACTGAAGACCACTGGGGAGAGGATTGAACCCTGCAGGACTTCACAGATGATGGGTAGCATTGGTGATCTAGAGGAGGCCATCCGAACAAACTGATTGCAGTTGGCAAGCTAGGACTTGAACCAGCATAGGAGAAGGTTGCTGATCCCCATGCGCTGATGTAGGGTGTCCATAAGCATCTGGTGGTCTACTGTGTCAGAAGTGGGAGGGAGGTTGAGTTGATCCAGGAGGCAGGGGCAGCCATCATCAAGGATGTTGAGGGTGTCATCAACCACCATTATGGTTGCTGTCTCCCTGCTGCATCTGGGTCTGAATCTGGATTGGCAGGTTTGGAGGAGATTGTTGGTGTCGATGTGTTGCTGCAGTGTTGTGGCTACTGATTTCCCAATGATCTTACCTAGGAAGGGAAGATGGGGCAATAGTTACCTAAGTTGTCGTGATCCACAGTGGGTTTCTTTAGTAGAGGTTGATGGGAAGGTGCCTTGTGTTAGGGAGTTGTTGATGATTTCCAGGTAGGGAAGGAGAGCGTCTGCTGGGAGGGTCCTGTGGATGGCTTCTGGGAGTATGTCAACTGCCTATGGTGTGCCTTTGATGGTGGCCCCGGGTTTGTACCAGGTCCTCTGTCAAGAGTGTCTTGAATATTTTCCAGGGTGTGGAGATTTTGTGAGGAGGGACGGGCGGTGGGTCTGTGGATGCAGAGCTGGCATCTATGTGCTGGCGAATCTTGATGATTTTGTCGATGGAATAGGGTGTTGATGGCAGTGGATTTTTTGATGGAGTGTGGCATGGCAGGGTTGGGTATCATTTTAATGCAGTGCATGACCGCATTGAAGACGCTTATCAGCTCGGCTGACTGAGCCATATCAACTCGCCCGACTGAGTTTATCAGCTTACATCAGGAACTGAATCCAGGTACTGTGACACCGAACTGACCCAATGGTCCACTTGGACCCTAATCACTGGTTAGGTCACAATTGCTCCTGTTTTCAACCCATTATCCTTTTTATGGTAGTACCTTACTTACCCTTGGAACTACATTCAGAGTGCTACTTTCTCAAGTCTGTTGCATTTTCTATGTTCTTTTCTTTGGTGTGGGTTGTTCTATAGTAGTCTCTTTTTGTTCTTCTTAGTGATGTGTTTAATTAAAGTGTTTATATTTTTATAGAACCTTGATTGGATATTCCCTTTATTTTGAACTGTGATACTGTATTTTTTGTTTAGATCACTAATGGCCCACCTTCCCACCCCTCGTGAGAGTATAACTTTTCCTTGACCCACTTTACCACAAAAGGCAAAGGAGTCATATCTTTTGATTGGCCCTGTTTTACCTTTAGATTTCATTGTGTTTTGGTTTGTAGAAGCATCAAGGCTGAATGGGCCATGTTTCCCCTACTCATCCTTGTACTCCTGCGAGGCAGAATCCGATACATCACAGTCACACATTCAGATATTATCTTGAGATCAACAAGATATTAGCACACATGGGGGATTGAGGAGAGCATCAGCTGCATTACATTCAGGTCCTTTCAGCATTTATTCACATTGATTTCACCAGGGCGGAACATTTTCTTTTTAAAGCTGCCATTTCAACCTGGATGGAATACCTGTTTGCATTCATAGCTGGTGCCTTCTTGAATATCTGATGTGAGGCTGTCTGACATTTAGATTCCACCATCATCTTCCCTACGTTTGGCAGGCTTGCATAGGAAGAGCAAAACATAACAGAGCATGCAGCAGTGCAGTGGGATAGTTACTGTCACGTTGTCAGAGTGTGTCTATGTGGATTACAATGCTGCGCAGACACACAATCATTAGGTTTCTGTGAGGGCGAGTAAACCTGCTATTCAAACTTTAATGTGTGTTTTACCAGACAGCAGAAGGGCTTCAACTCTTGAGTACAAGTCTGCATTAGGACCTGACATCGACCCATCAGAGGTAGAGTAACTTAAACACCCTGCCTGAGGAGATGTTGAGTGTAACACTGCTCACAGCTGACTCAGAGGTAGCTTAGAACAAATAGTTTAGAATGCCAATCCTTCAACATGCATGGAACCCGGATGATACCTGCACTGTGCCTGTATGTTAGTGGAGGCACTTTTAATCCACACAAGGTAGTAATTACCACTACTCCAGTTATGCTGGGGGGTGATATGCACACACAGTCAGAATTTTCAGAAAGCAATAAGTGTGTTTGGGAGGCCACTGCCACTGAAATCAATGAGTCCCAAGTGTAAAACTAGCACTGCGTTCCAAAATGGTGGCCACCACTTACCTACTAGACAAATGCACCTCGAGGCTGCCAGAGTGTGGATTATTAACACTGGTGGCCCATTAAAACTATCTCCTGGTTTAGACTTCTGTGTTAGGGAATGGAGCTGTGTCAATCCAGTGGTGGGTACCCACACAGTGGACAATGAAAGCTCTATGGTCTCTGCACGAAGCTGGCAGAGACACAATGTCCCCTTACTTCTGCTGCAGTAGACCAATGCGCTTAGCTCCTTTGTAAAGTACTAAAACATGTGGTCAAGGTGTTCCTCAGATTCCACCTGATGTGCTCTCCCTTTCAATCAACTGTGTTACTATTTTTCCTAATTTTAGCAAGCTTTAAATATTAATTATCGAGCTGCCTTACAGAATCTCTAGAGACATGGAGGCATTTTGATAGGGCCCCTACAACACCTTCCATTCATTCATCAAGTCATTACAAGTGCACGTTTTTCAGAATGATAGAATTCATATACGGTTTATGACTTGTGACATAGTTAAATGCTCAAAATGGCTGATAGATGTACGTTTAAGAAACAAATTGTTTACAGAACCTCAATTTTAATTCGATAACGTTCCTTGGTAGACTTTTCAATGGTCTGTTGAGGTGTATCAAGAACTCAGCTACAGAAATGTCCAAAGAAGTTTCATTTAAATAAAGGTAAATAAATAAATGGGATGTAGTTCCAAAAGATGCAATTCATCAGTATTCAGCAAAAAGTTTCATTCTGAATTCAAAGTAACTTCTTGAAATGATGTGTTAATCTTCCTACATTTCATATACAAAAGATGTGTTTCTTTAATGGATTATGGTCACAACCTTGCTTCTCAACTCTTGCTGCTTTGCTGGGGCACACTTTGGATTCATGGTGGAGCATACTTGGTGCATAAACACCATCTTTAAACACTTTGACATTGATTTTAACTTATTAAAATCTGTTTGATTTGCATAAAACCTTCTGCTCAGATCACTATATCAAACACAAGAATTAAAAATACTTCTAAAAAACGTTCATACATTTCCCTTAAAGCCATGATTTGTTCTTCACTTTTTTCATTTTCCTCAACTTCTTCATTAACCCATATTGAACGAAAGAAATCTGAAGAAAATCATTCAAAACAATTTCCTCAAATTCTACAACGATGATTTTGGCAATATGCCCCAAGACTACGGTCCATTACCCCATAAGGTAATGCTCCCGGGGCCCATACATATGCGGTAATGGCCCACTGTCAAGGGGCACATTGCCATTAATACGCAGGCCTGTAAGACCAGGGTACTAATGTTTTTTTCCCGGCTGCGAGACGCGTTGCCTTTCGCAACTGAAAAAAAAAGTATTTTAAAAAGGCTGCAGCGGACAGGAAAATGTAGTCCATTTTCTCTTTCCATGGCAGCCATAGTAAACAAAGAAAATGGCCAACATGGAAGGGGAGAAAGGACTACACGTAGTCCCTTCTCCCTTTACATGGTGGCCATTCACGTACATTGAAAACAAAAGTAAACAGAACAAATGGGCACCATGGAACAGGGAGAAGGGACTACGTGTGATCCCTTCTCCCTTTACATGGTGGCCTGAAAGAAAAAAAAAAAGAATAACAAAGACCACGCGAGGGACGCAAAGAGTCGTGAGCCGGCTTACCATGAAGTAAGGCTCGCAAAAGCACCAATCGATGCGTTTGTTTCATTGAAAAAAGAAAGGCGCCGGGTACTAATATTATATATATTTGTTTTCCCCGCAACAAACTCTTCAAAAATTCATCAGTATTTCAATTTTCCACACTGCAACCAAGTCTACCAAAACAATGAAAATGTAAAACTTGTAAAAAACCTGCATTCGACAAACAGATGCTGTTCTCCTCACAGATCCTGCAAATACGCCTGGTTTGAGGAATTGTTGCCTAGCTCCCAACAACCTCATTACTCCGTAATTTATTTAATGAAAATATCATAAATTATCTTGCATACATTTTGCAGGACATTTTAAGCAGTATGATTGAATCATCTTTAAACTCTGGATAAACACTTATATAGTCCTGCAGGTTTACACTTTCATAGATTGCTTTATAAATCATTCTTCGATCCAAAAGATCAGTTGTCTTTGATAAAAACATCTAAATAAATGTATATAGATATCATTTTCTTCTTTCAAGTCTATAATCGTTCAGTAATTTTCAGCTCTCAAAAATGCAGAATCTATATTCGTACTATTACAATCTAAATACAAACACTTTAAAATGGAGAACATATTCTAATTATGATTAATCTTCGTATGATTTTATGATATCTGTTTGTGAGGTCTTTCATTTCCTGTATTGCTGTTTCCAACTTGAAAAGATGCCATTAATATAAAGCATTGACTTGTAGTTGTACCAATATCAACAACCGTAAGGGTATCAGCAGGGATGTCTTCAAATGAAACTTGACTTAGTCATTTTCTGTTCTTTGCTTTCCTGGATTGGACAACACATACAGGAATGCCATTGACTTTGGGCAGACAAAAGCTCCCTGCTGCACCACTGATTTACTTTGGCTCAAGGGGACGTGTGTCTTATCTGAGATATATTTTGGGCACCCCTGGCATGTTCTTGGTGTCCAGGTTCACTGGAGGATTACAAGTGAGTATTGGGTGAGGTTAGAGGGGAGATGTGGAAAATGCAAGATAGATGTCTTGTTTTGTTGCTGCATGCACGATGATAGTGCCCCTAGCATGTCTGTTTCTAGGTGTTCTGTGTCGCAAGCATAGAGGCATTTGTGTCCAGAGAGTGGAGCTTTGTGTGCTATGTTACTAGGATGCATTGGCTGGTAGTCCAGTACGTCGATTCATGGAATCGACTGCACAGGACTTTGCCTGGACTTGTGTGGACCTCGGGCAGTCCATAGCATGGCCACAAATGGGCATGACAAAGCGTATTCATGGATGTGACCATGCATCCTCTCACCTGCAAAATACCCATGCAAAGCTCTCGATGTCTACGCCAGCCGAAAGCAGGCGTACAGACTTGCCCAGAGGAATCGCAACTCTGGATGTAGGGTTGCATGTTAGATTCAGGGGTGCGTGCATGCTGACAGGGTTTCGGTACTATTTAGGGATGCACGTACACAGCATAGTGGGGTATAGGCACAGTTTAGAGGGGTTTGCACGCAGTTTGTCTGTGAAAATAGTGTTTACCCCGAAACTGTAGGCATATACTCAGGGTGCAGGTTAGAGTTACGGGGGACCCCGCGCAGTGGTGCTGAGGTGCAGGCTTGGTTGGGGGGAATGTGCCCTGGGAGCCCGCAAGTGGAGGTGAATGTGGCTGTTTTGGCTATGTGTCGTGGGTGTTCTGGCCGTGACTTGCGAATACGGTTACTTAGCGCTGTATATTCCATGAACACAGGGGGTGTGCATTTTTTATTCTGCGCGCAGTCTGGTGCAATGTAATTCTCGGCACGTGCCAAATGCAGGAGAAATGCACACTTTTACAAGAATTGGGCCCGTAGAGTTCTGTTGTCTGAGGTCTTTTGGAAGGGATATTTAGATGACAAAGTGCAGAAGGTTTTGTTGGTCTATGTAAGTGTGTTTGAATATAATAGTTAAGAATGTTAGTGTGGGGAGGTCAGTAAAGGGCCGGAAGGCAATTGATAGCATCCATGTTATGTTTATGTGGAAATGTTTCTGTGGGCGGGTGCCAATTTGGTGACGTCTGAGTAGTGACTACCTTTGTCTGGAAATGTTGTAGGATTTACAGACACCAGCAACATTACAGGTAGCATGTTGGAAAACAGTTGATTTCACCACTACCTTTGCATAGTGTCAAATTATCTAGAGGTGGGGGAGGTTGTTTTGCGTGTGACATAACATATTTCCTATTCACCATTTGGGTCCAGTCGCCTGAGCATACAGTGTGTCATGGGCCACAAGCGTGAAAGCCCAAAGAGGTTGTCAGGATTAGATTATCAATACCTTTATTCACACAATACAAAAGAAGTCCCAGTCAGTTCTTCTCAAGAAAACTGTGATCAAAGAAAGTCTTCTTCCTAGTTCAGGGTTGTGCTTCCAAAGTCCAAGAGATTACCACTATCTTTGTCTTCAGTATTCAGGTTATTGTGTTCATGAACCCTCATCTGATGCCCTTGGGGTATAGGACATCTGTGCCAGCATTTCCCAGACAAACAGGAGTCTGATAGTCTCCTCCAAGACACTGAGGTACTGATGTCTTTTCTCCCACAGATGACCACTTCTCCAAGGTCTAGGGAATGGTCCCTGGGTCTCTGGTATATTCTGGCAATGAAGAGTACTCCCACCCGGAATGTCACTGCCATAAACTATGTTCCTCCTGGTGAGGTTGTACTATCTCTTCTCACCTCCCACACAAGAATTCTGTCTTGGACAGACCTGGTCTGCCAGAACCTCCTTGCTCTTAATTTGAAATAGGGGTGCTATTCTCATCCACTTTATCTCCCCATCTAGCGCTCCCTCCAAGACAGATGTGGGTATGTTTTTGTCCACCATGCTTACCTTTTTTACTCTAGATGATCCTTCTCCTCCACAATCTCTCTCTCTTCAGATGGCACCATCTACTTCTGAAACCTACTCAGTATCCACCTTCCAAACTGCAAGCCTTGCATTTGGTGTTATCAGCATCTTATCCAATGTCCTTAAATCTCTCTCCCTCCAGAATCAAACTCTGTCCTCCATCTTGCGCTCTTCTTCCATTATAGCACTAGCTCCTTTTCCAAAACCCTATACTGACAAATTGAACTAGGGTGGTCATCCATCCCCTTGTGTGGTTAAAATGAGTGTTGTTTGCACCTGGGCTGGGTACGCTGGGTTGGCTTGTGATTGGGTAATGTGCCCAGAGTCATGTATGTGCCCAGAGTCATGTAGGCTGAACGGTTGTTGCCCTACGCTTATTTAAAGCTCTAACATAATCTTTGATATTAGGGAATGGTCTTTTCCTCCTCCAGGAAGCTCTGTATCCCAGCTTTCCTTTGGGATGACATTCTTCTTCAATAGCACGTGATTTACAAATATGAAAACCCTGTAATAAAACTGTGAAGCAGTCTGGTATGTTTATAACTTCTTAATTGAGGCAGAGAACCAACTTTGTAATTCCTGTGTCATGCATCGGAGTGGGAACATTGATTATATTTACTTTCCATTGTTTGCATACAATGTGTGTCAATTTCACTTTACTTGCACATAATATTTTATCCACCGGTCCTTTCATCGACACAAGCATGATTCATAATGCATAATGTTTCCTTCTGCATCTGTGCCAAAGGAAAAAAAATGCACTTGCCCACTTGCTTGGGACTTTGAAGTGTTGCAAGCGTGCTGCCATAAAGAGGAGCATGCCATTCCCTTGGCTGACTGTTTGATTCTGGCTATGGAGCTGGAATGACTCTCAAAATGGCTTAACCTGATGATAAGGGGCAATTTCAAGGATCCTTAATTCTCCCTTTCTCCCTGTATGCCTTACATGTTTGTAGGAGGGGGGTTTTAGGTTTTCTTGTGACTGCCCCCTGCGTTAGTGTAGGGGACTACCTGGGGTGGTGTGGGGATCCCTGTATACCTCCTCTGGGCACCCCATTCACTAGTTCTCTGGCTCTGGAACCTTTGACCACCCCACCGTTTGAAAATCAGAATAAGGGAGCACTTGTCATCCATCTCTCAGGTTGATTTGAAATATCCCTTGTCTGTACATTGGCAACAAGTCCACGAAATGGACGACAAAGCACGGATCAAATTTGCTGGGATGGCAAAAGTCACCTTACCTCAACAAGGGGGAAACCTTGTCCTCAAACTGCGGCAATTGGAAGCCCGTCTCATCTGCCAATACCGAACTGTCGCACATGGCCTCAATACAGACCATTAACTATCTGTATTTCTGTGACCATGCATATCAGGTTTTTCTAAAAAATAGGTTCCTTATATTTTTTGAATATGCCGTCTGAATTTTTAACCAATGTTGGCCATCCACTAAGCTCAATTTGACTACATTCATAATTATTAATTTAGCATGCAGATTGGAAATTGATCAGGCATATACAATTGGCATCCAGTGAGATACATCACTACCCTAGCACAAGTTATTGATTCATCCATGAGTCGAATTTAATTTTTTGGCTATTTTGTATATATTGGCCATTTTAATTATTTACACTCGGTTAATTATATGCTGGTTTGTCACCATTTCTAGACCAATACGCACTCGGCCCTTGATACCAGCCAGAATTACATGTCCTGTTGCAAGCAACCTCTCGCACAATCATATATATATAAATATACATTTTTTATTTTTCTTCCTTTTTGAACCACAAATCGGTTTTCAATTCCGCCAATTCGGCCTTTTATTTCTACAAATTTTTTACATTAGCGCCTGATCTTTAGCATACTCTAACCGGGCACCATTGTTACCTCAATCCTGTGGCTTTATTCAATTCAGTTCCAAGCAAACACACACAAGGTGATGGCTATGGTTGGATGCACAGCCGCACACGGCTATGCGTCAACGCGTTCCCGTTGTTATATTGCTCAGCAGGAGCCGCGGACGGCTGGCTCCTGTCCCTCATACGTGGCAAAGATGCTGGTAAGTTCAACACTTTCGCGTAGACCCCTTGAGTGGTCTGAGGGTCTACGCGTATGCACCTAACCGCCTAGACGGTCCTTAAATTAGCTAATTGGTGTGTCTGTTCTCTTTTCCCTTTCTGGCTGGATTGGCTGACCGCCCATTGACACTCACATTCAACTCTCACCCTTAACGGGTTCGTCTATATGACTAATCTAATGTCTGCCTTGCAGCTGCACATTAAAGGTATGTAGCCTATGAACCTGCATAACCCATAACAAAATTAAGTACCATTTGGTTTCATTGAGTTGACTTATATATCTGGTTACACCTCTAATGCACCCCATCTTTTTGCAGTGGAGCCCACGTTATGATTAAATCAATCTCATACCAATTAATGGGTAAGTGTGCTCAATTATTTGCTTTTCACACTTTACCTAAATTCAAGTACTCCACTTGCTCTCCTTGCCATGCGGATGTTTGTCTAATAGGTGTTTTTAATCACAATGTTTCCCCTTTAGTGATCATAAAAGGAAATTCCAGTTTCCAGGTACCTTACAATGCTACTCTACTCACTTTGACTAACTGCATGGCCAACATTGCCTCAAAATGCTAATGAAGTCTTTATTTCTGTTTCTTCCACCTCTTTTTCTCTCAACTTCTGGCAATGCCCGAATTGGATAAATTCACACCATATGGGTCGTATAACTTTTGTTCCTAAAATTTGTTTCATTTGTCAAAATGCACTTATCTGCACTGCCTTGTTGACAAACTATGAATTGAATTACCATTTGTAATGGTCGGGTTTGACCACCTAACTGCTTTGTTTTGTGTTTGGGTCTGTTACACGTACTATGTATATATTATTTGTACTTTTTTATTTAAATGTACATTTAATATGCAGCCTCAGTAGAAGAGCCAGTTGCTCGAAACACGTGTCAGGCTGCATCACCTTCTGATTAAACTACAAACCAATTGATTTTTATACCGTTTGTGTGCGCAGTGTGTTTGCAAAGCAACCCTTCATTGTATCACTTACCTCGTGGATAACTTGGCAGGTTTCCACCACCGCACTCGCCTGCAGCCCTTTCAAACCATTTAAATTAGCTTGGTCCTTGCGCTGAACCCCGCTGTCTTTTTCTGCCAACCTTCTGCATTATCCTAAAGTATGGCTTCTTCAGCGATTTCCCTGTGCAACAAAAGAGATGGTTGTCTCAGGAAATCTCTTCTGCACAAACCAAGTTAAGGTCAGAACACCCCTTTATACCCTCCCAAGACCATGGTACTTTCCCATTGGTTAATCTGTCCAGGCTACCGCCTCTTGACCAGTGGTAGCATGAGGGCTATCTGAGGTCCTTCCTTCCGTTTCTTTGCGTCTTTCCCCTTTGTCTCCATTGACCCTACTCTCGGCTGCTTCCCCGGTCATCTACCACTGCTCATGCCTGATAAAGTAATGGCTGCATATGCCTTCAGGCCAGTGCTGCTGTATGCTGCAGACAGCCAGTGTTCCCTTTTGTATAGTTCTGCATCTCACTCTGTGTGGTAAGGAGTCCTATATCATCCCTGGTTTTCCTTGTCCTATGAGGGGAGGAAGGCGAAGAGATAGCGAGAGTGTGATGCAAGAGGCTGTTAGGTGGTCTTGCGCTTGAGTGGTCCAACATCTTTGGGCCATGCTCTATGTGAGTTCCTATTACCCGGGTACCTTTTTTCTTGGTTCCTTCTTTCCTTCCGATTCTCTGTATTAAGTAGGACGCTTCTGTGGCCTCGGGTTGCATGACCACCATATCAACTCTACGTTGTGCCCTCATTTTGGCTGGGTCCTCTTCACATGCTAATAGAAAAAAGTTGTAATCATATTGCAAACACTGTAAAGAAACCCATGTTATTTTCATTGAGTGTTCTCTGGATCTCCCCAAACAAAAGTGCGATAGTCCCCATCACTCAGAGGTCAGGGAATATGAGAGCTTTCATATACTGGATGGTTGCTTTATGGGTTGAGGTCAATTTACTTTGCCACTTCTGCATGCTAACACATGTGGCATGTGTGTCTCTCATTGTTCAGCAGTCTGGTGCTAGGTTTACAAGTGCAACAGCCTCCTTTCCTTTTCTGGGTGAGCCTGCATCTTGCCCCCCCCACCCATGATACACTCAATGTATGAATCATGAACTGTATGTTTGCTGTGTATGGTCCCCTTTGTCCTTTCTCTCACATCTCCATATCAGGCTCCCATTATTAAACTCAATGTTTCGAGGGTGATCCACACGGAAATTGTTGAATATGAGCAGCATGGAATCACTCGTAATATTATCTGAGCTCATGTTATGTGATTATTATCACAAGACCTCACATTGTACTCGGGTAAGTCCACAGCAACCATCCCATGCACCCTGTGTGCGAGTTTTGTAACCAGTTGTTTACCATTGGCTTGAGTTTGAGATGCCGGGCTTTCTGTTTAGAGAGATTTTGTCCCAAATGTCATTGTTCTAAAACACCAAGGGCAGCATTGATGGCTCAATTGTTATTCCAAGCCAACTGGTGCCATATTTTTAAAGATGGCTGCATTGAACAAAGCACTGAAATAGGTCGAATCCGAGGGTATTGTGGAGACCAGTCATATTGGTTTAAATGTTTTTGGTTATATGTTTTTTTATATATCCAGTAATGTTTTCATGTCAACATCACCCATTTGGACTATGGGACAAATATTTCCTACTAAAACAAACATGCAAAAAATTAAACTTATAAATATATTTGTTTTAATATTTGCATTTAATGGGCTCATGATACCATTTGGATTACGTTTTCAGATTGCCTCTGCAGACAGTAGAGCAGAGTTTACCTTCTGTCATTTGGATTTCCCCATTATAAAGCCAGGCCTACAAGTCTGAGAATGCAACTTAAAACCAGGACTGGACTGTTGTCTCCCGAATGGAATGGATAAAGTTGGCATCCTCCATATAAATATCTTTATGATTGTATACCGTTGGGACACTGATGAAGTTCAAAATGTCCCATGGACATGGCCTGCACCATGACACAGGTCCATCGTATGTTTGCAGACATGCCACAGGCATGTGGTGGCACTTCATGTAATGAAACATTGATATTCTAATGGCCATGGCATCAATGTAAAATGAAAGAATGTCTAGATTGCCGAGTCTCCTCTGTTTATTCATTACGTTGTTGTTCAAGCTTCCTTGGTCTAAATATGTTGCTTGCATTAATCCTATTCGATCAGACTGAGTGGTATTCTCATGATAAAAATTGTAACTGTTTAACTATTCCTAAATCTTCCAAACGTCTCTATAACAACGATAACAAATACGAGTGTACATGTTCTACATGGTCTACATGCAAGTCAAACATTCAACAAGATATACTCTCTTATCCAAAACTGGATGGCTAACAATAGCCTTTGTCTTAATGAAGAAAAAACTGAGATTCTCACTATCGGTACCCCCACCAACTCAGCAAACTCCACCGCCATAGTCATAGAAGGCATCCCCATCAACATCTCCCACAAAGTCAAAACCTTAGGTGTAAATCTCGACTCCAATCTCACCATGAGCAACCACGTTAGCGCTCTTGCATCCTCCACTGCATACACCGCCAAGCTCTTCACCTTAAGCAGACCCCTTCTCTCCACTGTAACTGCCTAACCCCTGCCAGGGCCCTCATTTTAACCAAGCTAGACTACTGCAATGTTCTACTACTAGGCACCTCAAAACAAACTTATCCAAACTACAACTCCTCCCAAATAAAGCAGCACTTAGGGAAGCCCTAGGGATTAACAGAAGAGAGCACATCTCTAAACAGAGACGGGATGCCCACTGGCTTCCAGTACAAGCGAGAATCCTCCACAAAACTCTCACCCTCACCCATAAATGGATCTCTGAAACAGCCCCAACCTACCTCAACAGATGTATCTCCCGCAAATCCACACCCAGAAGCCTCAGATCCAGTCCCAATACACTCCTCCACATCTCACACTTCACCACCGCCAGAGCAGGCAACACTAGCTTCCCCATAGCAGCCCCAACTATCTGGTATTCGCTCCCACCCACCTCAGCAACGAATCTTCCTTCCCGAAGTTTAAGAAACAACTCAGAACCTGGTTTTCCAAAAATACTAGCAACGTAAGTGCAACACCGAATGCCATATTGCTTAACCATCTCAATATGCAGCTCATGACTGCACTCGCAAGCAACCACCCTGTTTGTAACTCAAAATGACTAAGATGATTGTAACACAATATGCTTGACCAAGATGTATGTATGCCGTGATGCACATATGACTAAGATGAACGTAACACATGATGCTTGACTATTATGACTAAGATGAATGTAACACAATATGCCTGACCAAAAAGTATGTACGCTGTGATACCCAAGGATTTGGGTGTGTAATTAAATGCAATAAATACATACTTGAAACACACTAGTTGGATGCACAGTATCACTACAAAATATCGCAGACCATTGCTGCGAGGTAGAAACCTCGAATTAAAAAAATGCATATAGACGAAAAACTAGATGAGGGCTGGGGCATTTATTAAAGTGGGGAGATATGGAGGTATTGCGGGCTGACTCCCAACGCATTTAGGGCCCGATTCATGGAAATGTGTGCAGAAATCCTGCAAGGGCCACGTGCCGAAAAGGACAAGGATAAGCTTGCGCAGAATAAAAAATGCACACCCCATGGAATTGTTTGTGCAAAGAAACCGTATTCGCCCCCCCACACGCCCACACGCAAAGCATAAAGAGCCAGATCAGCTAATTTTGCACGCTCCAATGGGCATCAATACATGAACCCTTCAAGCAGTTTGTGGGATCCCCCACACAAGCAAACCTGCATCTCGGAGAACCTGCGCAGAGTTCCCCGTAGCTGTACCCAGACACGACAACCTGTGTATGAAAGATCATAACTCTGTCTAAAATTGGAAAATCTGCATGCAAACCCCCATAAACCGTCCCTGCAGCCTGCTACACTGCTTATGCGCATCCCTAAGTTACGTCAGAACCCCAGTTGAGTGCACGCACCCCGATATCTGTCAAACAATCCCACTTCTGCGCTGCAAATCCTATGCGCAAGTGTACTTACACCTGCCTTCGGATCGCAGAACGTCTGAAGGACTTGCGTGGCCATTTCCCAGCCGAGAGGTTGCACGATTGAATCCCTAAATGCATCTCGTGCCACACAATAGTGGGTATGTGAGGGACTGCCTGCAGGCTGCCCATCAGAGCGCCCACTGTTTCGCAAGTTCTTCCCCATTTTTGGTGTTCTGCCCCTTTCCCAGCCCTCTGTGCATGCCACGCCCACACTCAGTCTGGAGACTTGTGCAGGGCCCTCGATGGCTCGCACAGATGTGCTAAGCTAACGCGAACTCCACGCAAGTCCAGCAAAAGTACCGCACATTCGATTCCATGAATCAACAAAGACGGATTTGGGCACAGTTGCCGGCGCAAGTACCCTAATTTCTGCGCAAATAATTCCATGAATCAAGCTCTTCATTTAGTTAAAATCTGTTGTTTAAAATTCAAGGTTTTCTACCTCGCAGTAAAAACATCGATATTTTCACTCCAATCCGGTTGCACAGGGCCGATTTGTATGAATACACACAAATATATGAGCCCTTTTTTTTGGCATAACCACGAACGCTTTGCTATAATTGGCGAGATCAGATTTTGCTTTTTCTGCTATGGCCTTGCCCCCAAACGCTGCCATCCACTTCAGGCGAAAAATATCAATGTTGCATGGAAGCAGGAACACCGTTTTGATGTGCAGTTCACACAGACATGTGCTACGGCAATCAGGAGGCATTATCCCCGCGAGGTCCTCCTGCCTAACAACGAGGGCATTAAGAAATCATTTTAAACCCACGTAATATAAGAGGATTGTTATTGCCGCTAAAATGTAACGCGTTCCATTATCTCTTTGTCCAGTCCTGCTCCAAGATGTGCTGTCATTGGAATTGTGCTTGGCAACACAATGCATCCAGGGGTTTACTGTGCGCTGTGTGCTCATATCTAAGAAATATGTGGTTGTTGACAGTCGGAGCTAAATTGGGTTATTCTTCTGTATCAGGTGTTGAAAGTGGATTATTGCAGTACTCTGCAAGCTGCCCTAGAAATAGACAACTGTGCATAAACTTCGAGAATGGCCTTCAGGGTTTCCATAGAAAAAATCAAGATGACAGGAGCACAATTAACTTTTTTTGAGCTGGAGCGCGCCTCAGTCAGGCCGTATATTGCTTGAGACTTATAACCTGCACCATATGGCACTATGCTATCTTTTCAAGGATACATTTTTGGCCTACTGACTCCTTCACTGTGTTTCTCTCAAGCTATTCTCAGAGGTCTGCAAATAAAACTTCCTAGCTGCAGTACAGTACGCGCCTGCAAGCCGTAAAACCTGGGGCCTTTCAGATGCTACTTCTGATTTCTACAACTCCCTTTAGTTTCATCTAATAATCAAGTTGTCCAGTCGTCAAATGTAGTGCGCAAAATACAACCAAAATAAAGCAAGTGACCTACCTTTTATTGTGGAGCTCAATTAACATTTTTACGAGCTCAAAGTACGTTTGTTTTCTTTATTTCTTTTGCACAACGTTTGCAATGCCCCCAAAATAATACGTATTCTAAATTATTTGTTAAAGTGATGAATTACTTATTTTAGATAGTCTCAATTTTTCTACTGTATCCAGGGTAGGGATGATACAGAAATCAAGCAAAAGGAAGAAGAGGGCAGAAATAGAAAACGTACGGAGAGAGTGCAGGAGAGAGATCCAGTGTGTCAGGAGGTAGAGGTTTAGTCACTTCACAGAGTTATTGCAACTAAATGAAGAGCACTTGGGTGCTTAGTGGGGTGTATCAGCCTTCAGATTTGTGCAAGTGTTATTGATCTACCTAGAATCATCTGACTGTCTCTCTGTCCATACTTAATATAAATATATATATTCAGTGAAAAAACTTAAGTAGAGAGAGTTAAGGTGATCAGATTTAATGCAGCAAAACCCTTGAAATTCAGCACGTGTGGGAAGTGATGATCATCTTAACTCTGCATCTCACGAAGCAAAGAGTGATAGGGAGTACACAGGGGGCACATGTGTGCATCCACTTTCCCCACAATTCTATTGCTAACATTTGACTCACTGGATGGATTTGGATGACATTCTCCAAAATAAAAGTGTGTCACCTCGCTCCAGCCCCCCTCCCCAACTGGAGATTTTGTGAAAAATGCATTAACAGTTGAACAGATGAAAAAGTTAAGAAAGCACAATAAATAAGTTTTCAGCCTAAACCCATTCATATTCCCATCAAGCGAAAGTGCAATATTAGAACAGCTGTAGCGTGAAAACCTCTGCACAGATTTGGAACCAATAAGAAACAACTTGGGCGGAAAGCGTTGACTTAATTTACTTGACTTGTTTGGGGTGAATCCATCCAGTAGTTTTTAAAATATTCCACCGAGACATGGGGTGCCCCCTGTTCCTTAAAACATGTATATGTATTGGCCTTACTGCTTTACAGCAGAGATGCTGAGAGGCTTTCCAGATATGAAAAGCCTCCATTTCTTTATTGCTAGACGCAAGTTTTTCCTGCGATATTACTGGGAGAGGCCGCAAATTAAATAACTCAAAATGCTATTTGGAGAAAGAAAAGTGATGGCATTAAACTTTGGAATGGACTCCCCCATGACCTGACAGAGTCTAATAGCATTCTCGACTTCAGAAAGAGGCTCAAAACTGTTCTGTTTATGTAGTCAGTCCTAGGGGAACACGGATTGTTTTGAACAAAAACACTTGGATGGCCTGGCCGTAGGTGCTATGTAAATGCCAATACCAACAGCAATAACAATCACTTCACGGTAGAGGTTAGGAGTGGTGAAGAAGACACCATGTGAAGTTGGTGATTTGGGGGTGAATTGGAAAAACAGTTACGGGTAGAACATTTTTGGATTATCTTGGGAAGGCCACGAGAATGGCATGAGACTATGGCAGCAACGCAACAAGACACGCTTAGACAAAATCTACATCACACGAATCAATGAGTGATAGGGGGTAATGGGAGAAGACTAGGGAGGGAAACATAATTGAGTGGAATGAGGGAACCTGGAAAAAAAGAAGGGGGACACATGTTGAGCATTTTTTTGTTATTGAAAATGATTACTGTGAAGTTATCCCAGGAATAAGGAGTTAGAAAAAAAGGTTAAACATCTGCAGTGCCTACATCTACTGGGCAGGGAGCAATGGGATTGTGGTAATACATTAATGGTGTGACATGGCCACTGACCATGGCTAGTGAGCCCAAAGGAAAGATAATGGTGCAAACTTGTATAGAGGCCATGGCCAAAAGCCATAGCTAATGACCCAAGGAAACTGTGCAACATGTTTGGCCATGGCAAGTGGGCCCAAAAGAAAAGTATTATTACAACATGCAAAGTTGCCACAGCCAAAGTCCTTGGATAGTGGGCCGTGAGGACATATACTATGACAAACCTTTGAAATTCAGTGAAAACACATTAGTTAAGAGAGAATTAAGGTGATCAGATTTATTGCAACAAAACCCATAAAATTCAGCACTCACATTTCCATCAAGTGCACTTTAACGTTGCAGCCCCTGTTGCGCAGCGTATACCCACAATGATGACTTCAATGGTGACATCACAAATGACATCACGTATGGCATCAGTGAAGACATCACTGATGGTATCACTAATGACATCATACACTACATCACTGATGAGATCCATAATGACATTATGTATGACATTGTTGATCATGCAAGTTAGAATATATTTGTTCACTTCTTTTGGTACATGTTTTATTTTATTGCACTTTACAATAATAACAACTTAACATGGAACAACACTCTGATACATATGTACTATATAATTACGTGTGGAGTATTCATTTATAGTACTTATCAACTTAGAAAATTGAAAATAAAAATATGTAACATTATACAAATGGTTTGAAATGCATGTATTTTTAAGCAATTACAATACTTAATTGCAATTGCAGGGAAAGTCCCTGATTACAATAAATCTATTTAAGGCATTTGAAACATATTATAATAGGTAAATGTAATAATACAAACAAAATAAGTATAGATAGAAGTAAAAACATGTTTAATAGTAAGTGTTATGAAAATAGTAAATCTACACATTTAAATTAACAATTCTCCTTACTGTAATAACATTACACAAATACATTAATGTGGAGTCCCTCAGGGTTCATGTGCTTCGCCAACCATGTACAATATCTTTACTAAGCCTCTATTTGACAAATTGGATAGACTGGGTGTCACCTACACAAATTATGCGGATGACACCCATATCCTCATTCCCCTTCAGGCAATTTCGCCTCAGATACAGGCTTAGTAAATGAAAAATGAAATATACACCATCATTCAGGCATGGATGCATGAATGACGATAAAGCAGAGATCCTGATTCTCGGCTCGGCCAATAATTTAAAAAAAAACTTGGCACCAACTACAGTGCCTTCAACATTGATGGCAACATAATTACAGTTGTCAAAGAAGTGAAGACACTTGGTTTCTATCTGGACTCCATGCTAATGCTAAAAAAACAGGTAAACTCCCTGGCTTCATCTACCGCTTACACTGGCAAAATCATTAGAGCATGTAGACCTTTCCTTTCACTAACTAGTTGTATTATCCTAGCTAATGCCCTCATCCTATCAACATTGGACTACTGCAATGCACTGTACCTGGGAGTCAACAAATACATCATTAACAAACTACATACACTGCAAAATAATGCGCTCAGAAAGGCCCTAAACTTCCCCACTAGAGAGCATACATCCAACGCCAAAAGAAACCACCATTGGCTGAAAATCAGTGATACGATACTCCTTAAAACTGTGCCTTAACCTTGCAGCCCCACCTTACTTGAAGGAAAGAATAACGAAAAGAACCTCTGCACAACCCTCAAGGACACCCAACTCCTACTGCCTCCAAATACCTAGATTTAGACTAAAAAAAAACAGGAGGCAACAGCTTCCCAGTAAAAGCAGCCCAACAATGGAATGCACTCCCAGTTGAGCTCAGAAGGGATCAGTCTTACTTCAGCTTCAGGCTTTACACCCGCACCTGGCTACGAAACAATGACCACTAGGTCCAATGATTGCAACTGTATGCTCTATGTGTTTGCCCCTACCGTAACTCACCTCCTAACATTTATTCCCTGCAACTGACTATATCTGTAACTGTATCTGTATATATATATCTGTACCTGTAACTAAGCTTTGAGTATTCTTATGATGTTGTGTGCCAAGCTACTTAAGGGTTTGGTGCGCCCTACCAATAAATAAACAAACAAACAAACATTGTTTTCTAAATGACACATTTTATAAAAAAATAAATAATCACATATAATATACAGTGTGTGTCCATGTGCATTGTAATAGCATAGAATTTAAGAATTCAAAGTGTGGTTAATATACACAAACAAATCTGTTACTTATACTACATAATTACATTTATAGAACAGAAATGAAGATTGGAAAGTAAATATTTAATCATAGACATGGCAATTGTATTACTAATATTTTTAGTAATTTCTTTTGAAAATAAATTGTGAATTGTTATTCCAATACAACAGATTACCTTCCAAAGTATGTAATGCTTATATACTACTCTTCATTGTAATAATATCTGTATACACCTACAATTGTGCACTGTACACTGCAGCTGAAGAAACAAGGGAGGAATATAATGTACTGTGTAAGTTTGAAACATGTGCATAGTGTTATGTAACAAAACAGAGTTGCCATATTTCAAAATGTAATTAATGAAACCACTAATATCAGTGATATCATCAGTGACGCCATTAGCGATGACATCAGTGATGCTATCACAGATTTCATCAGTGATGTAATGTGTGATGCAATTAGTAGCCATGGCTACCAAAGAAACAATATGTACAGTTCCCAAGGACAAATGGTGTGGCCACTGGGCATGGCCCGAGGCCATGGCTCGTGGGCCCCAAAGAAACCTATTGGTGCAACTGTCATAGCTGAAGGTTGTGGCTAGTGGTGAAGCTATTGGTGAAACTTGGACAGTGGCCAAGGCTGAAGGCCATGGCTAGCAGCCATGGCAAAAGGCTATGGCCTTTGTTCCCCAAAGAAACCTATTGGTGCAATATGTACAGTGGCCAAGGCCAAAGGCCATGACTAGTGAGCCCCAAAGAAGCGTATTGGTCCAACATGTACAGTCACCACTGCCGAAGGCCATGGCTAGTGGGCCCCAAATAAACCTATTGGTGCAAAACGGGCAGTGGACATGGCCAAAGACCATGGCCATTGGTCAAGACCGAAGGCCATGGAAAGTTTGCCCCAAAGAAAGCTATTGGTGCAACATGGGCAGTGGCCAAGGTAAAAACCAAGGCTAGTGGGTCTGAGGAAACCTATTGGTGCAACACATCCAGTGGCCATGACCAAAGGCCAAGGCTAGTGGGCCCTAAAGAAACCTATTGGTGCAACATGTACAGTGGCCACTGGACATGGCTGACAGCCATGGCTAGTGGGCCCCAAATAAACTATAGTATAACATAATGCTTGCAATTCAGTGAAAAAACCTTTTGTTAAGAGAGAGCTAAGGTGATCAGATTTAATGTGAAAAATACATATCAACAAAATATTTCAGATTCACTGAAAAAACACTTAATTTGTAAAAAGTTAAGAAGAACAAAACATTGCAACCAAACCTTTCAAATTCAGTGAAAAACATTTCTTAAGGTTAAAATGTAACACAACAAAAACCCTGAAATTCAGCAGACAATTCAGGCAAAAACACCTTAACTACTCACCCCATGTTGCGCAGCATATGACCATAATGATGATATTGTATATTACATCACTGATGACATCACTAATTACATCATATATCACATAACTGATAGCATAATTGATGGCATCACTCATGACATTAGGCATGATATCACTCATTATGTATGTTAAAATATGTCGGGTCACCCTCTTGGACCATATGTTTTTTTTCAGTATACTTAATAACAATATGTACATGGCATAGAACAATAGACGGGTACACATGTATGATTTCAGTACTTGCTGAAAATTGTAAAAAATAAATATACAATATTTTAGAATGATATGAATTTTGTTTAATATCAAGCAATTAAAATAGTCCATGCCGTACATTATACCTGATTGTGGCACATTCACTTTAGATATTTGTAAGATAATATAATATGTATATACGGTAGTAAGACAATGAGAATAGTAAAAGATAGCAATAGAAACACGCTGAATCCTGAGTGTTAGGGACATGCTAAATGTACAGATTTACATGTTCTGTTGTGCTTATTATAAAAATAGTATATAATGTATTGCTTTCTAAATAAGAAATTAAAAAAAAAATACATGTGAAACAAAGTACATGCACTTATTCTAAGGATTCTAAGCATGGGCATTCTAAAATAATATGAATACTTCATAATTACACATGTACAAAAGCAATGAAGCTTAGAAATGTAAGGTTTAGTTTTAGACATGTAATTGGATTCTCTGCTCGTTTGTGAAGAAGAGTAGAGTCAGCATGTCTAGATGTGGCAAAGGAGGGAAAGGGTTTGGCAAAGGCAGCGCCAAGAGGCAAAGGAAAGTGTTGCGAGACAACATTCAGGGCATCAGCAAGCCTGCCATCCACCACTGGGCCTGCTGTGGCAAAGTCAAGTGCATCTCTGACTTCATCTATGAGGAGAACCGGGGCGTGCTGAAGGTCTTCCTGGAGAACGTGATCTGGGATGCCGTTACCTACACGTAACAAGCCAAGAGGAAGACGATCACCCCCATGGATGTGGTCTATGCCCTGAAGCGCCCGGGATGCATCCTCTATGGATTCGAGGGTTGAGCAGACCCACCCTACCTCTCAATCCAACACAACAACACCAAAGGACCTTTTACGAGCTGCTCCTGTATGTTGCTGTGTTTGATCTCTCCACTGCGTTCGATAATGTAGACCGTGACATCCTATGGAGCAACTTGGTGAAATTGGGAATGCAGCAGGGTTTAGTTAGGGTGTTACGGCTTCTTCATGACAAAAGTAGTGTCAAAATAATATTAAATGCAGAGGGAGATCTGTCGAGATATATACCGACTAATAAAGAGTACGATAAGGCTGCATTGTAGCTCTGATCCTTTTTAATCTGTATATGTCAGATCTTTGGATTCGAATCAATGAGTGAACTATGTACTCTCCCAGATGTGGTGGTCTCAGTGTCAAATGCTTGGCTTATGTGAAAAACCTTATACTCTTGGACTTTACACCTGCTGGTCTACAGCGAGCATTAGATGTTGTGTCCAATTACTTGAATTAGAACAATTTAACACTCAATGCCTTTAAATCCTAGATTATGGTCATAGCACAGCTATCTGGGGGTTTTATTGTCAAATAAGAATCTATTCGAACAGACAAAAAAGAGATTAGAGGTAAAATTGAGAATGTGTACCTCTATGATTAGAATAATTCATAGGCGGTTTTGTGCTTATTTCTCTAATACCCTTCCTTACATTTTTTAGATTGCAAATTACCCTGACTGCTCTTTATGGAATCAGGCTAATGTCCCTGAATAGCCGAAAAATCTTGGACAGATTAGAAGCTTGAGTCATAAAGGAAGCCCTTCATGTACCAAAGTTTGTTACAATTAGTGCAATCAGATTGGAGTTGGGGACCCAATCTTGGTGGTCAAGTTACATCTATAAGAGCATGTCCCTGCACCAAAAAATCTGTGGAACAGAGGAATTTGGTATTACTCACCACTTTAAAAAATGATGGATGATGGCACAAATTAGTACAGTAAAGCTTTTAAAAAGAAGTGTCTACATTTTATGGAGATTATGGACGTAGAGGAAATGGCCTCTCAATCTGTCCTCATGAACACCATTTAGAAGTGGGCAAAATCTGGGATATGGCCGACTTACAGTGACTGAAAAGGTATAATACAGAAAGTCTGCTGTTTGCTCCCAGTTATAAGTTTAAGACCATATTTGGCTAAATTTCCCTCAGCATCTGCCTGTCGATGGTATCCCAAATTTAGACTGAATTGTTTGCCTATGTTAAACATTTTAGGACCCCAGTTGAATATATCTCATGAATTAAGAACATGCAGACTTTGCACAGAACATAGCACTGAGACCCTTTTTCATTTGGTAATACAATGCACAGCACTGACCAAACCTAGGATTATACACTTCAAATCTCATGTAAACTCAATTGAGTGTGTGGATGGAATTTCTCTTTGAAACCAATTGATGACGAGTGGTCAGGTGTCTGCTTTTAGCGCCTGTAAATTTTTTTAAATATGCTTTTGTTGCATAGGTGAAGATCTCTTAAGAGATGTTTTATGAATTGATTAACGGTTTTAGACAATTGATATCTATGTGTTTTTAAAAATAATATTGATGTGTGTTTTACACATTGTTTGTAATCAATACATATGATTAAGACTATGAACTTGGGAACTTTTTGTTTTCATCATCACTATCATGTAATTGTAATATTTGAATTGCTCTTGAGACATATTTAATATGTGGATAATGTTGTATAAGGTAATTCTATTTACCAAATATGCAACAATAACAATATATTTAAAAAAAGTAATTGGATGTATATTACTTTCAGTTATTTATTTTCAAAATAGTTTTTTATTGTGTTATATTTCATCTACAACTTTTCACAAATGTATAAGAAAATATAATAAGAAATAAGATAAAAACACAAAAAAGGCCAGCAGGAGGAGCCACCAGGGGACACTGAGATGTGCTGACACCTCTCAGCCAGTCTTTTCCACGAGGGCCGAATTATGTAAATGAGCCCCCATGAACTCCCAGGAGTGAGAACCTGAACCCCCCAAGGCGACGGAGTACCGGTGGGAGAAATCCTGGTCTTCCTGAGTGCTTAATAAGCAGAGATCGAGACATAGGGGGGTTGGGGGGCAGAGATCCTGCATCTCCCGCTCCGCGTACCGCTTACAGGAGGAGTTTCTGGTGCGGGCGAGACCGGGAGACCAACGTGAGGCGGGCTGTGACTGAGCCCCTGGGGAGACCCTGCTCCGCTGTCTGCCGATCCAGAGAACCCCAACGGAGATCAACTCCCAGCAAAGGGGGTGCCCGACTCCCGACTCACAAACTTCCAGAACCCTCACTGAAGGAGTCAGGGCCACGCCGCACTTGTCCTGCAGAGGTCCTGCTATATGTTGCAACAACGGGGGTCCCACCTGCAGAAGGGGGGTGGACCTCCCCCCTCTCCAGTGGCTGTGTCTGCTGTTGGCCTGATCCCGCCTTCCCTCCTGGCTGATGTCCAGAGATAAGAGGAGATCCAGGTTAAGAGGCCGCTGATGCTCTCGGGCCGATTGCCCTGTACAGCGACTGAGACACAGCTAAGCCTGCAGCCCGAGAGCCCCAGTGTATGCGCCGGAGGAGTGGGCGCTCGATGACCTGAACTCCTTACTGGGGAATCCTATGGAGCAGCCCCGGCCGAATAGCGGACGAGCCTGGTGCTGCATCTAATGGCCTCCGTTCACACACATCTGCCTCAGAGGTAGGCCCGACAGCGATTAAGAGCTATGCAGACCTTGCGGGCAGGGGGTCACCGTCTCCTCAGAGAGTTGTTTTGAAGTGGCTGGCCCCTGCGCTCTCCCTGAGCACCAGTGAGTGTCCAGTGTGCTACCACGCTTCCTGCTACTCTGGGGGACTGGCCGTGCCAGCGGTTTTTTGGCTGCACCCCCTGCCGCTGGAAAACCTAGTTGTACCCCTACTCCCTGGTAGGGGAGGGGGTCCTGAGTGATACAGAGACATTCCTAGTTGTACTAATCCCGCTCCCACATCCCGGTCCCACCGGCCCTGGTATGTTCCATCGAGTGGTGCGCTTAGCGGATCCCTCACTAGACCACGCACTTGCTCCCCATTCACTTCATAGGCTTACGAGGGCTCGCTACTCTGTGATCAGTGGGCTTTTGGTCAGCCCTCCTTGGCACACCCGCATGACTGCAGGGGGAGAGCCGATGCTGCATACCACCATTCCCCCCTGGAGCCTGTATCATGCTGCCCTGGCTCTAAGTAACAACACAATCCATACAGGGCCTAGAGTGGACGCAGAGGCCTCACACTTCTTACCTAGGTCCCTGAAGGGGTGCGGAGGGAGATAAGCGGAAGGAGGGGAGACCCGATCAGACTCGGCAACCGGCCCATCTGTGAAGAGGGGACAAAGATCCTTCCGCGACTGGCATAGCTGACTGTGTGTGTGGAGGAGGACGGCTATTGCATGCGGATCGGGTGCTGGAGAGGGCCCCCCGCCTCGTTGGCCCAATGAACTGGCCCCTGCACCAAAAGGCAACGTCTAGTGTTACCAGTCATTTCCCCTCTGGATATTTGAGTAAAGTCTCCCCTGGGAGCCTGGAAGGGGTGAAGCCCCGGCGACGCCACCACAGGGTGTCGCCAGCTAGGGAGCCAGCCTTGCCTCTGGCAGCCCCTAACCCCCCAAGGCTGCCGAGCCCTGCTACCACTAGCCCTGGACTGAGCCTCCTGAGATCAACAACGATAGTGCTTCTCCTAGCTCAGCCCCTGACTCCAGATATATGTCACTTTCACAAAACCCTGGGGAGGTCTTGACCCGGCCCCAGGCGCTGGGTCACCCATCGGCCAGGCATCCCTTGAGTCCAAGCTGGTAGGATCTTTGTCTAGCCCAAATAGAAAGTGGGGGATTAGGTTACTTCCTTGCCCCCCTTTTACACGATCAACTAACTGAAGCCATAGAGCCTGTCAACAAATAAGGCCCACAAGCTTAGATAGCATCCCAGGTGCATGTCTCCCGGTGGAACCCCCCCGCAGAGTTTCCAGTTCTCTTTCCGGACCTTCTGTGAGGGTCCCCTGCAAGCCCCCCCCCTGAGTGGGATCCTTCACTTGCTCAAACTGACCAATTCATGGGAGGGCCCCCAATGGACTGGGCAAAATCTCTACAAAAGTTTTGACACTCCTCAGCCCCAACACTGGAAGCAGTTGACATGCGCGCTACTGAGCAGCCAGAAGCAATGGACGTCCTGTCGATGAATAGGAGTATGGCAGCCCTACGAGAGGAGATCCGTGGATTCATGGCTGACATTAGCAAAAGGATGGATTCCTTAGATAAGAAGGTGGACTCTGTGGACGACCGGGTCCAGGCCCTTGAAGCAAACCTGACCTTGGTCGACCTCCTCGAGACCCAAATAGACATGCGCTTATCAGAACTGGAAAGGAGGGAGGAGAAATGTACCCTTAAAGTCAATGACTTAGAGAATAGGGAACACTGCAGTATCCTGAGGTTCTTGGGAGTCCCTGAACATGAAGGGGAAACCCAGGCGGACATCATAAGGATTGTGAATGCTGTGATAAGCAAATTGTTTGATGAGGGCAACACCAACGAGCCTACTATCGACAGGGCTCACAGAGCGGGGGCCTCCATTAGGGGTCCTAGATCAATTCTGGTTAGATTCCATTACTATTCTGAAAAGAGCAAGATCCTTGAGCTGGCAGGCAAGAAGGGTCCAATCGATTGGGAGGATAGAAATGTCATGATTTATCAGGATCTCTCTGCTCCAGTTATGGGGCCCTCCAACGATGTGGCACCAGCCCAAAGTTGTGCGATACAGATGGGGCCACCCATTCTCCCTCTCCTTAGAGTACAACAGCTACACATACTCCCTGGTCACAGAAGAGGACATCCAAAGTATGGCCCGTGAACTGTTGGGTGAACCAACCCCCAGGGAGATTATCGAGACATCTGAGGGAGAGAACCAGCAGAACCCCGAAAGACCAACGGATTATCTTAAAGGCGCTGAGTCTGTGGCAACAGAAAATTCAGGAGGGTGGCCTGACCTCCCCCAGGCCTGGCAACCACTAACTACGCTCCCTTTTCACACCATAGTAGAACGACAAGTGGGGAGGCTTGGTTTCTATATATTGCTGTGGAAAGACTGAGGTGGTCCCGGGGCTCTCGACTCGGGATGGCCCTGATCGCAAAGATGTTTATTCTCTCTGATGTTGATCTGGGGGTGGGGGGCGTGCTGAAGTGTTATGCCTTGGTTTATGCTTTTGGGGATGGGGGGCTCAGAAAATGTGTTATTTAGTGTTGCTTATCGCCCCGGTGGAGGTGGGTGTTGGTGGTCTGGCCATATGCCATCTACTACATCGCTGGTAGTCCAGGCGCTCGGGGAGAGGGTAGAGGGAGTGTTGGGGGGGTTGTTGCTGCTGTTTCGGGGTTATTATAGGTCGAATCTACCAATGGGGACTTAATTCCATTGGGGACAGCTTATTTAGAAGGGCATCTGAAAGTACTAAGCCAGGAAGGGGGCTTGGGTCATACACGCAACCCTAGAGGGTTTTTGAGAATATGGTACTCTCCCCGATGGCTGATGCAATACATTCGCTGATGTTGGGTTCGCAAATGCTCGGGGACTGAATTCCCTGCATAAGAGATCTTTAGTGATGAGGGTATTTAATAGGCTGAAACTTCACTTTCTATTTCTTCAAGAAACCCATTGGGCAAGGGTTAGGGAAATGTCGCTTAGTGCCAAGTCCATTCAGGAAGTCTTCCACGTTTCATGCTCAGCTAAGAAAAGGGGGGTAGCAATAATTGTGTCTCCTAAAGTGCATTTTATGTCAAAGGCCCAACGTAAAGACCCAGAAGGTTGCTTCTTAATGGTCAGAGGGGAAATCAGGGGTAACAAGGTGACATTGGTATCGATCTATGCCCCGAACGAGGTGCAGGACTATTTCTCAACGGGGGTGAAGACAAAGATTATGGTCTTCACAGAGGGGGTTCTCTTGGTGCGCAGGGATTTTAATATGGTTCTACGACCTGAGCGTGACAGGAAGTCTGTGCGCTCTTAAACGGACATTCAAATACAGAGGAGGATGGCTGTCTCTTTTCAGACTACTAATGAGAAACTGTGGCTTTCAGACTCTCATTCGATACGAGAGGGATGTGACCCCTTATTTACATTCTTTTCAGTCCCCCACTTTTCTAGTATTGATTATGTTCTGGTGGACAAATCGCTTTGTGGGAGGATAGCCAACTTTAGTGTAGAGTTAATCCCGTGGTTGGATCACAACCTAGTTAGAGTCCAAATTGGGATGCACCCGGGGTCTCCTGGAGGACGTGCAACAACCTCCTGTTGAAGGACAAAGAACTGTCCTCCATGCTCGCCTACATAAAATAATACTTTACAATCAACGACAATGGTCAAGTGGGGGAGCCGGCAGTCTTGGAGGCATTCAAACCCACAATTAGGGGTGTTCTTATTGGAATGGGGGCAGCAAGGAAGCGTGAGAAGGGTAAGGAAGAGAGTCTCATTAGAGATAAAGAGGCTATCCAACCAGGGGACAAACTCAGGTACCAGATGTTCCCGGGTGAATGGGCAGAACTTCAACAGCTGAAGGCAAAACTCGCTGCCCTTCTGATTGGGCAGACCGAGAGAAAATTGGCCTTTCCAAAGCAAAAGTACATGGAGACGAGGGAGAAGGCTGATAGGATCTTAGCCTGGAAATTGCGGGAGCTGAGAAACAGTAGAAGGGTTGACTCGTTGCAATTACCTGACAGGCCAAGTGTCTAGACGACTCAGGGATAGCGGAACAGTTCCGCTTATACTATGAATGGCTCTACAAATCGGAGTACTAGGGGAATGCGTCTGAGATTCATCATTTTCTGGATTCTCTTCCAATCCCCCGCCTTCCTCCCAAAAGAGCAGACCCTCTGGAAAGGCCCATCACGCCCCAAGAGGTGGTAGACACTATAGGCACCATGAAGGGGGGGGACCACACCGGGCGACGATGGCTTCACTGTTCTCTTTTACAAGTCCTTATGCTCCACTCTGGCCCCATTCCATCACGGTTGTTCAATGCAGTCCTGGACTCGGGATCTCTTCCCCAGTCCATGTTATCAGTCTAGATTGTGGTTATCCCAAAAGAGGGGAAAGACCAAAACAAAATGCCAATCCTACCGTCCCATTTCCTTACTTAACACGGACGTGAAGGTCCTAGCCAAGTTACTCGCTAATAGGATGGCCCAGCATCTCCCTTCTCTGATCCACAGAGAGCAAGTTAGGTTTAACCCATGTAAACAGGGGTCTGATAATATCAGAAAGACCTTGGACCTGATGCATGAAGACTCTAGTAATAACAAAGAAGCCTATCTCCTTTCACTGGACTCTGAAAAGGCCTTGAACCGGGTCGAATGGCTGTACATGGGCAAGGTATTACAGAGGATGGGTCTGGGAGAAAGATTTTGTGAGTGGATTGTTTCTCTATACAATGGCCCTCTGCTAGTGTGGTGGCTAATCGCACAGTCTGCTCCATTCCGCCTCTCCAGAGGGACCCACCAGGAGTGCCCCATTTCTCCCCTCCTGTATGTCCTCGCAATGGAGCATTATAGGGGTTCGGTGTGGGGATCTAGAGTTCAAACATTCACTCTTTGCAGTTGATACCTTGGTCTATCTAACCAATTTGAAGGGATCTCTACCGAGGCTCCTGGACCTGATACGCTCCTTTGGTGTCTTCTCTGAGTTGGAAATAAATCTTTCAGAATTGTGTCTAATGCCTATGGGTAGGAGCGACAGAGACATTATGGAGAGAGAAACTGTAGGGGGCTTCAGAATTGAACGCAGATCCACTCCATACCTGGGGATTCTTCTCCCGAGAGATCTGGGAGCTCTCTTTGATTTGAACTTTTCCCACATCCTCTCCAAGATAAAAGCTGATCTTATATGATGGGCTCCCCTGACCTTCTCGTGGTTCGAGCGCATGATATCTATAAAAATTAACATCCTTCCCCAGCTTCTCTATCTCTTCACCTCCCTCCCGATTATCATACCAGAGGCATTCTTCAAGTCTCTACACTCCATGGTCCAACAACTTATTTGGAAGGGTAAGAAACCAAGGGTAAAACAAGCGACCCTGTCTCTCCTGAGGTCTTTGGGGGGGGGGGGGTTGGTCTCCTGGATTTCCAGCAATATCACAAGGCAGCCCAATTTAGGGTGATGCTGGAACATATGAGAGATGGGATGTGAACCTACCGGACCTACATAGAAGATACCCATACTCACCCTAGGAAAGTAAGAGACCTCCTATGGTCCCCGAACAAAGACCTTCCTGACTGTTAGAAACCACCCAACATTGTCAGTCTTGTGGGCACTATGGAGACATAGCAAAAACAATGAGGTGATGGCTGGAAGGTTTAGAATGAATCTTAACCACTGGCATTGCTCTGGGCAACCCTCCAGACCACCGTTCTTCGCCTGCCAAGCCATTACAGAAGGGGAAAGACCATATGCAAATCAGGCTTGGCCCCACCCCAAAAGGGGCAGTCCAGCCCGAACTGCTAGGTCACATCCCTTCTGCACGAGACAACAAGCATCCCCAAACATGTTTTGCCCTTGTTGGGGCTCATCAGTGAGGAGTAGCTTGGGTCTCTAGGCCCAGCAGGCACGGGGCCCACGTCTGGGCATACTCGTCCCACTCGGGGTGACAAAGAAAAAACAAAGAGGTGATGGCTGGAAGGTTTAGAAAGAATATTAACCACTGGCATTGCTCTGGGCAACCATCGAGACAACCGTTCTTTGTCTGGCAAGCCATTACAGAAGGGGAAAGACCATATGCCAATCAAGCTTGGCCCCACCCCAAAAGGGGCAGTCCAGCCCGAACTGCTAGGTCACATCCCAGAGCCTGATTTGCATATTGTTTTTCCCCTTTTGTAATGGCTTGGCAGCCGAAGAAAGATGGTCTGGAGGGTTGCCCAGAGCAATGCCAGAGGTCAAGATTTATTCTAAACCTTCCAGCCATCAACTCTTTTGTATTGCTATTGTCACCCCAAGTGGGAAGGGTATGCCCAGACCTGGGTCCCTTGCCTACTGGGCCTAGAGACCCAAGCTACTCGTCACTGATGATGCCCAACAAGGCTGAAACATGTCTGGGGATGCTTGTGGTCTCGTGCAAAACGGATGTGACCTAGTAGTTCGGGATGGACTACCACTTTAGGGGTGGGACCAAGCCGGATTTGCATATGGTTTTTCCCCTTTTGTAATGGCTTGGCAGGTGAAGAACGATGGTCTGGAGGGGTGCCCAGATCAATGCCAGAGGTCAAGATTTATTGTAAACCTTCCAGTCATCAACTCTTTTGTTTTGCTATTGTCACCCCGAGGGGGAAGGGTATGCCCAGAGGTGGGTCCCTTGCCTGCTGGGCCTAGAGACCCAAGCTATTGCTCACTGATGACGCCCAACAAGGCTGAAACATGTCTGGGGATGCTTGTGGTCTCGTGCAAAACGGACGTGACCTAGCAGTTCGGGCTGGACTACCCCTTTGGGGGTGGGACCAAGCCTGATTTGCATATGGTTTTTCCCCTTTCGTAATGGCTTGGCAGGCGAAGAACGATGGTCTGGAGGGTTGCCCAGAGCAATGCCAGAGGTCAAGATTTATTCTAAACCTTCCAGCCATCAACTCTTTTGTTTTGCTATTGTCACCCCGAGTGGGAAGGGTATGCCCAGACGTGGGTCCCTTGCATGCTGGGCCTAGAGACCCAAGCTACTCCTTACTGATGATGCCCAACAAGGCTGAAACATGTCTGGGGATGCTTGTGTTCTTGTGCAAAATTGATGTGACCTAGCAGTTCGGGCTGGACTACCCCTTTGGGGGTGGAACCAAGCCTGATTTACATATGGTTTTTCCCTGTTTGTAATGGATTGGCAGGTGAAGAACGATGGTCTGGAGGGTTGCCCAGAGCAATGCCAGAGGTCAAGATTTATTCTAAACCTTCCAGCCATCAACTCTTTTGTTTTGCTATTATCACCCCGAGTGGGAAGGGTATGACCAGACGTGGGTCCCTTGCCTGCTGGGCCTAGAGACCCAAGCTACTCCTCACTGATGATGCCCAACAAGGCTGAAACATGTCTGGGGATGCTTGTGTTCTCGTGCAAAATTGATGTGACCTAGCAGTTTGGGCTGGACTACCCCTTTGGGGGTGGGACCAAGCCTGATTTACATATGGTTTTTCCCCTTTTGTAATGGATTGGCAGGTGAAGAACGATGGTCTGGAGGGTTGCCCAGAGCAATGCCAGAGGTCAAGATTTATTCTAAACCTTCCAGCCATCAACTCTTTTGTTTTGCTATTATCACCCCGAGTGGGAAGTGTATGCCCAGACCTTGGTCCCTTGCCTACTGGGCCAAGAGACCCAAGCTACTCCTCACTGATGATGTCCAACAAGGCTGAAACATGTCTGGGGATGCTTGTGTTCTCGTGCCAAAGGGATGTGACCTAGCAGTTCGGGCTGGACTAACCCTTTGGGGGTGGGACCAAGCCTGATTTACATATGGTTTTTCCCCTTTTGTAATGGCTTGGCAGGTGAAGAACGATGGTCTGGAGGGTTGCCCAGAGCAATGCCAGAGGTCAAGATTTATTCTAAACCTTCCAGCCATCAACTCTTTTGTTTTGCTATTGTCACCCCGAGTGGGAAGGGTATGCCCAGACGTGGGTCCCTTGCCTGCTGGGCCTAGAGACCCAAGCTACTCCTTACTGATGATGCCCAACAAGGCTGAAACATGTCTGGGGATGCTTGTGGTATTGTGCAAAATTGATGTGACCTAGCAGTTCGGGCTGGACTACCCCTTTGGGGGTGGAACCAATCCTGATTTACATATGGTTTTTCCCTGTTTGTAATGGATTGGCAGGTGAAGAACGATGGTCTGGAGGGTTGCCCAGAGCAATGCCAGAGGTCAAGATTTATTCTAAACCTTCCAGCCATCAACTCTTTTGTTTTGCTATTATCACCCCGAGTGGGAAGGGTATGACCAGACGTGGGTCCCTTGCCTGCTGGGCCTAGAGACCCAAGCTACTCCTCACTGATGATGCCCAACAAGGCTGAAACATGTCTGGGGATGCTTGTGTTCTCGTGCAAAATTGATGTGACCTAGCAGTTCGGGCTGGACTACCCCTTTGGGGGTGGGACCAAGCCTGATTTACATATGGTTTTTCCCCTTTTGTAATGGATTGGCAGGTGAAGAACGATGGTCTGGAGGGTTGCCCAGAGCAATGCCAGAGGTCAAGATTTATTCTAAACCTTCCAGCCATCAACTCTTTTGTTTTGCTATTATCACCCCGAGTGGGAAGTGTATGCCCAGACCTTGGTCCCTTGCCTACTGGGTCTAGAGACCCAAGCTACTCCTCACTGATGATGTCCAACAAGGCTGAAACATGTCTGGGGATGCTTGTGTTCTCGTGCCAAAGGGATGTGACCTAGCAGTTCGGGCTGGACTAACCCTTTGGGGGTGGGACCAAGCCTGATTTACATATGGTTTTTACCCTTTTGTAATGGCTTGGCAGGTGAAGAACGATGGTCTGGAGGGTTGCCCAGAGCAATGCCAGAGGTCAAGATTTATTCTAAACCTTCCAGCCATCAACTCTTTTGTTTTGCTATTGTCACCCCGAGTGGGAAGGGTATGCCCAGACGTGGGTCCCTTGCCTGCTGGGCCTAGAGACCCAAGCTACTCCTCACTGATGACGTCCAACAAGGCTGAAACATGTCAGGGATGCTTGTGGTCTCGTGCAAAAGGGATATGACCTAGCAGTTCGGGCTGGACTACCTCTTTGTGGGTCGGACCAAGCCTGATTTGCATATGGTTTTTCCCCTTTTGTAATGGCTTGGTAGGCGAAGAACGATGGTCTGGAGGGTTGCCCAGAGCAATGCCAGAGGTCAAGATTTATTCTAAAGCTTCCAGCCATCAACTCTTTTCTTTTGCTATTGTCACCCCGAGTGGGAAGGGTATGCCCAGACGTGGGTCCCTTGCCTGCTGGGCCTAGAAACCCAAGCTACTCCTCACTGATGATGCCCAACAAGCATGAAACATGTCTGGGGTTGCTTGTGGTCTCGTGCAAAAGGAATGTGACCTAGCAGTTCAGGCTGGACTACCCCTTTGGGGGTGGGACCAAGCCTGATTTGCATATGGTTTTTCCCCTTTTGTAATGGCTTGGCAGGCGAAGAACGATGGTCTGGAGGGTTGCCCAGAGCAATGCCAGAAGTCAAGATTTATTCTGAACCTTCCAGCCATGAACTCTTTTGTTTTACAATTGTCACCCGGAGTGGGAAGGGTATGCCCAGACCTTGGTCCCTTGCCTACTGGGCCTAGAGACCCAAGCTACTCCTCACTGATGATGTCCAACAAGCATGAAACATGTCTGGGGATGCTTGTGTTCTTGTGCAAAATTGATGTGACCTAGCAGTTCGGGCTGGACTACCCCTTTGGGGGTGGAACCAAGCCTGATTTACATATGGTTTTTCCCTGTTTGTAATGGATTGGCAGGTGAAGAACGATGGTCTGGAGGGTTGCCCAGAGCAATGCCAGAGGTCAAGATTTATTCTAAACCTTCCAGCCATCAACTCTTTTGTTTTGCTATTATCACCCCGAGTGGGAAGGGTATGACCAGACGTGGGTCCCTTGCCTGCTGGGCCTAGAGACCCAAGCTACTCCTCACTGATGATGCCCAACAAGGCTGAAACATGTCTGGGGATGCTTGTGTTCTCGTGCAAAATTGATGTGACCTAGCAGTTCGGGCTGGACTACCCCTTTGGGGGTGGGACCAAGCCTGATTTACATATGGTTTTTCCCCTTTTGTAATGGATTGGCAGGTGAAGAACGATGGTCTGGAGGGTTGCCCAGAGCAATGCCAGAGGTCAAGATTTATTCTAAACCTTCCAGCCATCAACTCTTTTGTTTTGCTATTATCACCCCGAGTGGGAAGTGTATGCCCAGACCTTGGTCCCTTGCCTACTGGGCCTAGAGACCCAAGCTACTCCTCACTGATGATGTCCAACAAGGCTGAAACATGTCTGGGGATGCTTGTGTTCTCGTGCCAAAGGGATGTGACCTAGCAGTTCGGGCTGGACTAACCCTTTGGGGGTGCGACCAAGCCTGATTTACATATGGTTTTTCCCCTTTTGTAATGGCTTGGCAGGTGAAGAACGATGGTCTGGAGGGTTGCCCAGAGCAATGCCAGAGGTCAAGATTTATTCTAAACCTTCCAGCCATCAACTCTTTTGTTTTGCTATTGTCACCCCGAGTGGGAAGGGTATGCCCAGACGTGGGTCCCTTGCCTGGTGGGCCTAGAGACCCAAGCTACTCCTTACTGATGATGCCCAACAAGGCTGAAACATGTCTGGGGATGCTTGTGGTATTGTGCAAAATTGATGTGACCTAGCAGTTCGGGCTGGACTACCCCTTTGGGGGTGGAACCAATCCTGATTTACATATGGTTTTTCCCTGTTTGTAATGGATTGGCAGGTGAAGAACGATGGTCTGGAGGGTTGCCCAGAGCAATGCCAGAGGTCAAGATTTATTCTAAACCTTCCAGCCATCAACTCTTTTGTTTTGCTATTATCACCCTGAGTGGGAAGGGTATGACCAGACGTGGGTCCCTTGCCTGCTGGGCCTAGAGACCCAAGCTACTCCTCACTGATGATGCCCAACAAGGCTGAAACATGTCTGGGGATGCTTGTGTTCTCGTGCAAAATTGATGTGACCTAGCAGTTCGGGCTGGACTACCCCTTTGGGGGTGGGACCAAGCCTGATTTACATATGGTTTTTCCCCTTTTGTAATGGATTGGCAGGTGAAGAACGATGGTCTGGAGGGTTGCCCAGAGCAATGCCAGAGGTCAAGATTTATTCTAAACCTTCCAGCCATCAACTCTTTTGTTTTGCTATTATCACCCCGAGTGGGAAGTGTATGCCCAGACCTTGGTCCCTTGCCTACTGGGCCTAGAGACCCAAGCTACTCCTCACTGATGATGTCCAACAAGGCTGAAACATGTCTGGGGATGCTTGTGTTCTCGTGCCAAAGGGATGTGACCTAGCAGTTCGGGCTGGACTAACCCTTTGGGGGTGGGACCAAGCCTGATTTACATATGGTTTTTCCCCTTTTGTAATGGCTTGGCAGGTGAAGAACGATGGTCTGGAGGGTTGCCCAGAGCAATGCCAGAGGTCAAGATTTATTCTAAACCTTCCAGCCATCAACTCTTTTGTTTTGCTATTGTCACCCCGAGTGGGAAGGGTATGCCCAGACGTGGGTCCCTTGCCTGCTGGGCCTAGAGACCCAAGCTACTCCTCACTGATGACGTCCAACAAGGCTGAAACATGTCAGGGATGCTTGTGGTCTCGTGCAAAAGGGATATGACCTAGCAGTTCGGGCTGGACTACCTCTTTGTGGGTCGGACCAAGCCTGATTTGCATATGGTTTTTCCCCTTTTGTAATGGCTTGGTAGGCGAAGAACGATGGTCTGGAGGGTTGCCCAGAGCAATGCCAGAGGTCAAGATTTATTCTAAAGCTTCCAGCCATCAACTCTTTTCTTTTGCTATTGTCACCCCGAGTGGGAAGGGTATGCCCAGACGTGGGTCCCTTGCCTGCTGGGCCTAGAAACCCAAGCTACTCCTCACTGATGATGCCCAACAAGCATGAAACATGTCTGGGGTTGCTTGTGGTCTCGTGCAAAAGGAATGTGAACTAGCAGTTCAGGCTGGACTACCCCTTTGGGGGTGGGACCAAGCCTGATTTGCATATGGTTTTTCCCCTTTTGTAATGGCTTGGCAGGCGAAGAACGATGGTCTGGAGGGTTGCCCAGAGCAATGCCAGAAGTCAAGATTTATTCTGAACCTTCCAGCCATGAACTCTTTTGTTTTACAATTGTCACCCGGAGTGGGAAGGGTATGCCCAGACCTTGGTCCCTTGCCTACTGGGCCTAGAGACCCAAGCTACTCCTCACTGATGATGTCCAACAAGCATGAAACATGTCTGGGGATGCTTGTGGTCTCGTGCAAAACGGATGTGGCCTAGCAGTTCGGGTTGGACTACCCCTTTAGGGTTGGGACCAAGCCTGATTTGCATATGGTTTTTCCCCTTTTGTAATGGCTTGGCAGGCGAAGAACCATGGTCTGGAGGGTTGCCCAGAGCAATGCCAGAGGTCAAGATTTATTCTAAACCTTCCAGTCATCAACTCTTATGTTTTGCTATTGTCACCCCGAGTGGGAAGGGTATGTCCAGACGTGGGTCCCTTGCCTGCTGGGCCTAGAGACCCAAGCTACTCCTCACTGATGACGCCCAACAAGGCTGAAACATGTCTGGGGATGCTTGTGGTCTCGTGCAAAAGGGATGTGACCTAACAGTTCGGGCTGGACTACCCCTTTGTGGGTGGAACCAAGCCTGATTTGCATATGGTTTTTTCCCTTTTGTAATGGCTTGGCAGGCGAAGAACGATGGTCTGGAGGGTTGCCCAGAGCAATGCCAGAGGTCAAGATTTATTCTAGAACCTTCCAGCCATCAACTCTTTTGTTTTGCTATTGTCACCCCGAGTGGGAAGGGTATGCCCAGACGTGGGTCCCTTGCCTGCTGGGCCTAGAGACCCAAGCTACCCCTCACTGATGATGCCCAACAAGCCTGAAACATGTCTGGAGATGCTTGTGGTCTCGTGCAAAAGGGATGTGACCTAGCAGTTCAGGCTGGACTACCCCTTTGGGGGTGGGACCAAGCCTGATTTGCATATGGTTTTTCCCCTTTTGTAATGGCTTGGCAGGCGAAGAACGATGGTCTGGAGGGTCGCCCAGAGCAATGCCAGAGGTCAAGATTTATTCTAAACCTTCCAGCCATGAACTCTTTTGTTTTACAATTGTCACCCGGAGTGGGAAGGGTATGCCCAGACGTGGTTCTCTTGCCTGCTGGGCCTAGAGACCCATGATACTCCTCACTGATGACGCCCAACACGGCTGAAACATGTCTGGGGATGCTTGTGGTATTGTGCAAAAGAGATGTGACCTAGCAGTTCGGGCTGGACTACCCCTTTGGGGGTGGGACCAAGCCTGATTTGCATATGGTTTTTCCCCTTTTGTAATGGCTTGGCTGGCGAAGAACGATGGTCTGGAGAATTGCCCAGAGCAATGCCAGAGGTCAAGATTTATTCTAAACTTTCCAGCCATCAACTCTTTTGTTTTGCTATTGTCACCCCTGGTGGGAAGGGTATGCCCAGACGTGGGTCCCTTGCCTGCTGGGCCTAGAGACCCAAGCTACTCCTCACTGATGACGCCCAACAAGGCTGTAACATGTCTGGGGATGCTTGTGGTCTCGTGCAAAAGGGATGTGACCTAGCAGTTCGGGCTGAACTACCCCTTTGGGGGTGGCACCAAGCCTGATTTCCATATGGTTTTTCCCCTTTTGTAATGGCTTGGCAGGTGAAGAACGATGATATGGAGAGCTGCCCAGAACAATGCCAGAGGTCAAGATTTATTCTATACCTTCAAGCCATCAACTCTTTTGTTTTGCTATCGTCACCCCGAGTGGGAAGGGTATGCCCAGACGTGGGTCCCTTGCCTGCTGGGCCTAGAGACCCAAGCTACTCCTCACTGATGACGCCCAACAAGGCTGAAAGATGTCTGGGGATGCTTGTGGTCTCGTGCAAAAGGGATGTGACCTAGCAGTTTGGGCTTGACTACCCCTTTGGGGGTGGGACCAACCCTGATTTTCATATGGTTTTTCCCCTTTTGTAATGGCTTGGCAGGTGAAGAACGAGGGTCTGGAGGGTGGCCCAGAGCAATGCCAGAGGTCAAGATTTATTCTAAACCTTCCAGCCATCAACTCTTTTTTGCTATTGTCACCCCGATTGGGAAATGTATGCCCAGACATGGGTCCCTTGCCTGCTGGGCCAAGAGACCCAAGCTACTCCTCACTGATGACGTCCAACAAGGCTGAAACATGTCTGGGGATGCTTGTGGTCTCGTGCAAAAGGGATGTGACCTAGCAGTTCGGGCTGGACTACCCCTTTGTGGGTGGGACCAAGCCTGATTTGCATATGGTTTTTCCCCTTTTGTAATGGCTTGGCACGCGAAGAACGATGGTCTGGAGGGTTGCCCAGAGCAATGGCAGAGGTCAAGATTTATACTAAACCTTCCAGCCATCAACTCTTTTGTTTTGCTATTGTCACCCCGAGTGGGAAGGGTATGCCCAGACGTGGGTCCCTTGCCTGCCGGGCCTAGAAACCCAAGCTATTCCTCAATGATGATGCCCAACAAGGCTGAAACATGTCTGGGGATGCTTGTGGTCTCGTGCAAAAGCGATGTGACCTAGCAGTTCAGGCTGGACTACCCCTTTGGGGATGGGACCAAGCCTGATTTGCATATGGTTTTTCCCCTTTTGTAATGGTTTGGCAGGTGAAGAACGATGGTCTGGAGGGTTGCCCAGAGCAATGCCAGAGGTCAAGATTTATTCTAAACCTTCCAGCCATCAACTCTTTTGTTTTACAATTGTCACCCGGAGTGGGAAGGGTATGCCCAGACGTGGTTCCCTTGCCTGCAGGGCCTAGAGACGCAAGATACTCCTCACTGATGACGCCCAACACGGCTGAAACATTTCTGGGGATGCTTGTGGTCTCGTGCAAAAGCGATGTGACCTAGCAGTTCAGGCTGGACTACCCCTTTGGGGATGGGACCAAGCCTGATTTGCATATGGTTTTTCCCCTTTTGTAATGGTTTGGCAGGTGAAGAACGATGGTCTGGAGGGTTGCCCAGAGCAATGCCAGAGGTCAAGATTTATTCTAAACCTTCCAGCCATCAACTCTTTTGTTTTACAATTGTCACCCGGAGTGGGAAGGGTATGCCCAGACGTGGTTCCCTTGCCTGCAGGGCCTAGAGACGCAAGATACTCCTCACTGATGACGCCCAACACGGCTGAAACATTTCTGGGGATGCTTGTGGTATTGTGCAAAACAGTTGTGACCTAGCAGTTCGGGCTGGACTACCCCTTTGGGGGTGGGACCAAGCCTGATTTGCATATGGTTTTTCCCCTTTTGTAATGGCTTGACAGGCGAAGAACGATGGTCTGGAGAATTGCCCAGAGCAATGCCAGAGGTCAAGATTTATTCTAAACCTTCCAGCCATCAACTCTTTTGTTTTGCTATTGTCACCCCGAGTGGGAAGGGTATGCCCAGACGTGGGTCCCTTGCCTGCTGGGCCTAGAAACCCAAGCTATTCCTCACTGATGATGCCCAACAAGGCTGAAACATGTCTGGGGATGCTTGTGGTCTCGAGCAAAAGCGATGTGACCTAGCAGTTCAGGCTGGACTACCCCTTTGGGGATGGGACCAAGCCTGATTTGCATATGGTTTTTCCCCTTTTGTAATGGCTTGGCAGACGAAGAACGATGGTCTGGAGGGTTGCCCAGAGCAATGCCATAGGTCAAGATTTATTCTAAACCTTCCAGCCATCAACTCTTTTCTTTTACAACTGTCACCCGGAGTGGGAAGGGTATGCCCAGACGTGGTTCCCTTGCCTGCTGGGCCTAGAGACCCAAGATACTCCTCACTGATGACGCCCAACACGGCTGAAACATTTCTGGGGATGCTTGTGGTATTGTGCAAAAGAGTTGTGACCTAGCAGTTCGGGCTGGACTACCCTTTGGGGGTGGGACCAAGCCTGATTTGCATATGGTTTTTCCCCTTTTGTAATGGCTTGGCAGGCGAAGAACGATGGTCTGGAGAATTGCCCAGAGCAATGCCAGAGGTCAAGATTTATTCTAAACCTTCCAGCCATCAACTCTTTTGTTTTGCTATTGTCACCCCGAGTGGGAAGGGTATGCCCAGACGTGGGTCCCTTGCCTGCTGGGCCTAGAAACCCAAGCTATTCCTCACTGATGATGCCCAACAAGGCTGAAACATGTCTGGGGATGCTTGTGGTCTCGAGCAAAAGCGATATGACCTAGCAGTTCAGGCTGGAATACCCCTTTGGGGATGGGACCAAGCCTGATTTGCATATGGTTTTTCCCCTTTTGTAATGGCTTGGCAGGCGAAGAACGATGGTCTGGTGGGTTGCCCAGAGCAATGCCAGAGGTCAAGATTTATTCTAAACCTTCCAGCCATCAACTCTTTTGTTTTACAATTGTCACCCGGAGTGGGAAGGGTATGCCCAGACGTGGTTCCCTTGCCTGCTGGGCCTAGAGACCCAAGATACTCCTCTCTGATGACGCCCAACACGGCTGAAACATTTCTGGGGATGCTTGTGGTATTGTGCAAAAGAGTTGTGACCTAGCAGTTCGGGCTGGACTACCCCTTTGGGGGTGGGACCAAGCCTGATGGGCATATGTTTTTTCCCCTTTTGTAATGGCTTGGCAGGCGAAGAACGATGGTCTGGAGAATTGCCCAGAGAAATGCCAGAGGTCAAGATTTATTCTAAACTTTCCAGCCATCAACTTTTTTGTTTTGCTATTGTCACCCCGGGTGGAAGGGTATGCCCAGACGTGGGTCCCTTTCCTGTTGGGCCGAGAGACCCAAGCTACTCCTCACTGATGACACCCAACAAGGCTGAAACATGTCTGGGGATGCTTGTGGTCTCGTGCAAAAGGTATGTGACCTAGCAGTTTGGGCTGGACTACCCCTTTGGGGGTGGCACCAAGCCTGATTTCCATATGGTTTTTCCCCTTTTGTAATGGCTTGGCAGGTGAAGAACTATGATCTGGAGAGTTGCCCAGAACAATGCCAGAGGTCAAGATTTATTCTACACCTTCCAGCCATCAACTCTTTTGTTTTGCTATTGTCACCCCGAGAGGGAAGGGTATGCCCAGACGTGGGTCCCTTGCCTGCTGGGCCTAGAGACCCAAGCTACTCCTCACTGATGACACCCAACAAGGCTGAAACATGTCTGGGGATGCTTGTGGTCTCGTGCAAAAGGGATGTGACCTAACAGTTCGGGCTGGACTACCCCTTTGTGGGTGGAACCAAGCCTGATTTGCATATGTTTTTTTTCCCTTTTGTAATGGCTTGGCAGGCGAAGAACGATGGTCTGGAGGGTTGCCCAGAGCAATGCCAGAGGTCAAGATTTATTCTAGAACCTTCCAGCCATCAACTCTTTTGTTTTGCTATTGTCACCCCGAGTGGGAAGGGTATGCCCAGACGTGGGTTCCTTGCCTGCTGGGCCTAGAGACCCAAGCTACTCCTCACTGATGATGCCCAACAAGGCTGAAACATGTCTATGGATGCTTGTGGTCTCGTGCAAAAGGGATGTGACCTAGCAGTTCAGGCTGGACTACCCCTTTGGGGGTGGGACCAAGCCTGATTTGCATATGGTTTTTCCCCTTTTGTAATGGCTTGGCAGGCGAAGAACGATGGTCTGGAGAATTGCCCAGAGCAATGCCAGAGGTCAAGATTTATTCTAAACTTTCCAGCCATCAACTCTTTTGTTTTGCTATTGTCACCCCGGGTGGGAAGGGTATGCCCAGACGTGGGTCCCTTGCCTGCTGGGCCTAGAGACCCAAGCTACTCCTCACTGATGACGCCCAACAAGGCTGTAACATGTCTGGGGATGCTTGTGGTCTCGTGCAAAAGGGATGTGACCTAGCAGTTCGGGCTGAACTACCCCTTTGGGGGTGGCACCAAGCCTGATTTCCATATGGTTTTTCCCCTTTTGTAATGGCTTGGCAGGTGAAGAACGATGATGTGGAGAGTTGCCCAGAACAATGCCAGAGGTCAAGATTTATTCTATACCTTCCAGCCATCAACTCTTTTGTTTTGCTATCGTCACCCCGAGTGGGAAGGGTATGCCCAGACGTGGGTCCCTTGCCTGCTGGGCCTAGAGACCCAAGCTACTCCTCACTGATGACGCCCAACAAGGCTGAAAGATGTCTGGGGATGCTTGTGGTCTCGTGCAAAAGGGATGTGACCTAGCAGTTCGGGCTTGACTACCCCTTTGGGGGTGGGACCAACCCTGACTTTCATATGGTTTTTCCCCTTTTGTAATGGCTTGGCAGGTGAAGAACGAGGGTCTGGAGGGTGGCCCAGAGCAATGCCAGAGGTCAAGATTTATTCTAAACCTTCCAGCCATCAACTCTTTTTTGCTGTTGTCACCCCGATTGGGAAATGTATGCCCAGACATGGGTCCCTTGCCTGCTGGGCCTAGAGACCCAAGCTACTCCTCACTGATGACGTCCAACAAGGCTAAAAGATGTCTGGGGATGCTTGTGGTCTCGTGCAAAAGGGATGTGACCTAGCAGTTCGGGCTGGACTACCCCTTTGTGGGTGGGACCAAGCCTGATTTGCATATGGTTTTTCCCCTTTTGTAATGGCTTGGCACGCGAAGAACGATGGTCTGGAGGGTTGCCCAGAGCAATGCCAGAGGTCAAGATTTATTCTAAACCTTCAGCCATCAACTCTTTTGTTTTACAATTGTCACCCGGAGTGGGAAGGGTATGCCCAGACGTGGTTCCCTTGCCTGCAGGGCCTAGAGACCCAAGATACTCCTCACTGATGACGCCCAACACGGCTGAAACATTTCTGGGGATGCTTGTGGTATTGTGCAAAACAGTTGTGACCTAGCAGATCGGGCTGGACTACCCCTTTGGGGGTGGGACCAAGCCTGATTTGCATATGGTTTTTCCCCTTTTGTAATGGCTTGGCAGGCGAAGAACGATGGTCTGGAGAATTGCCCAGAGCAATGCCAGAGGTCAAGATTTATTCTAAACCTTCCAGCCATCAACTCTTTTGTTTTGCTATTGTCACCCCAAGTGGGAAGGGTATGCCCAGACGTGGGTCCCTTGCCTGCTGGGCCTAGAAACCCAAGCTATTCCTCACTGATGATGCCCAACAAGGCTGAAACATGTCTGGGGATGCTTGTGGTCTCGAGCAAAAGCGATGTGACCTAGCAGTTCAGGGTGGACTACCCCTTTGGGGATGGGACCAAGCCTGATTTGCATATGGTTTTTCCCCTTTTGTAATGGCTTGGCAGGCGAAGAACGATGGTCTGGTGGGTTGCCCAGAGCAATGCCAGAGGTCAAGATTTATTCTAAACCTTCCAGCCATCAACTCTTTTGTTTTACAATTGTCACCCGGAGTGGGAAGGGTATGCCCAGACGTGGTTCCTTTGCCTGCTGGGCCTAGAGACCCAAGATACTCCTCACTGATGACGCCCAACACGGCTGAAACATTTCTGGGGATGCTTGTGGTATTGTGCAAAAGAGTTGTGACCTAGCAGTTCGGGCTGGACTACCCCTTTGGGGGTGGGACCAAGCCTGATTTGCATATGGTTTTTCCCCTTTTGTAATGGCTTGGCAGGCGAAGAACGATGGTCTGGAGAATTGCCCAGAGCAATGCCAGAGGTCAAGATTTATTCTAAACTTTCCAGCCATCAACTCTTTTGTTTTGCTATTGTCACCCCGGGTGGAAGGGTATGCCCAGACGTGGGTCCCTTTCCTGCTGGGCCTAGAGACCCAAGCTACCCCTCACTGATGATGCCCAACAAGCCTGAAACATGTCTGGGGATGCTTGTGGTCTCGTGCAAAAGGGATGTGACCTAGCAGTTCAGGCTGGACTACCCCTTTGGGGGTGGGACCAAGCCTGATTTGCATATGGTTTTTCCCCTTTTGTAATGGCTTGGCAGGCGAAGAACGATGGTCTGGAGGGTCGCCCAGAGCAATGCCAGAGGTCAAGATTTATTCTAAACCTTCCAGCCATGAACTCTTTTGTTTTACAATTGTCACCCGGAGTGGGAAGGGTATGCCCAGACGTGGTTCTCTTGCCTGCTGGGCCTAGAGACCCATGATACTCCTCACTGATGACGCCCAACACGGCTGAAACATGTCTGGGGATGCTTGTGGTATTGTGCAAAAGAGATGTGACCTAGCAGTTCGGGCTGGACTACCCCTTTGGGGGTGGGACCAAGCCTGATTTGCATATGGTTTTTCCCCTTTTGTAATGGCTTGGCAGGCGAAGAACGATGGTCTGGAGAATTGCCCAGAGCAATGCCAGAGGTCAAGATTTATTCTAAACTTTCCAGCCATCAACTCTTTTGTTTTGCTATTGTCACCCCTGGTGGGAAGGGTATGCCCAGACGTGGGTCCCTTGCCTGCTGGGCCTAGAGACCCAAGCTACTCCTCACTGATGACGCCCAACAAGGCTGTAACATGTCTGGGGATGCTTGTGGTCTCGTGCAAAAGGGATGTGACCTAGCAGTTCGGGCTGAACTACCCCTTTGGGGGTGGCACCAAGCCTGATTTCCATATGGTTTTTCCCCTTTTGTAATGGCTTGGCAGGTGAAGAACGATGATATGGAGAGCTGCCCAGAACAATGCCAGAGGTCAAGATTTATTCTATACCTTCAAGCCATCAACTCTTTTGTTTTGCTATCGTCACCCCGAGTGGGAAGGGTATGCCCAGACGTGGGTCCCTTGCCTGCTGGGCCTAGAGACCCAAGCTACTCCTCACTGATGACGCCCAACAAGGCTGAAAGATGTCTGGGGATGCTTGTGGTCTCGTGCAAAAGGGATGTGACCTAGCAGTTTGGGCTTGACTACCCCTTTGGGGGTGGGACCAACCCTGATTTTCATATGGTTTTTCCCCTTTTGTAATGGCTTGGCAGGTGAAGAACGAGGGTCTGGAGGGTGGCCCAGAGCAATGCCAGAGGTCAAGATTTATTCTAAACCTTCCAGCCATCAACTCTTTTTTGCTATTGTCACCCCGATTGGGAAATGTATGCCCAGACATGGGTCCCTTGCCTGCTGGGCCAAGAGACCCAAGCTACTCCTCACTGATGACGTCCAACAAGGCTGAAACATGTCTGGGGATGCTTGTGGTCTCGTGCAAAAGGGATGTGACCTAGCAGTTCGGGCTGGACTACCCCTTTGTGGGTGGGACCAAGCCTGATTTGCATATGGTTTTTCCCCTTTTGTAATGGCTTGGCACGCGAAGAACGATGGTCTGGAGGGTTGCCCAGAGCAATGGCAGAGGTCAAGATTTATACTAAACCTTCCAGCCATCAACTCTTTTGTTTTGCTATTGTCACCCCGAGTGGGAAGGGTATGCCCAGACGTGGGTCCCTTGCCTGCCGGGCCTAGAAACCCAAGCTATTCCTCAATGATGATGCCCAACAAGGCTGAAACATGTCTGGGGATGCTTGTGGTCTCGTGCAAAAGCGATGTGACCTAGCAGTTCAGGCTGGACTACCCCTTTGGGGATGGGACCAAGCCTGATTTGCATATGGTTTTTCCCCTTTTGTAATGGTTTGGCAGGTGAAGAACGATGGTCTGGAGGGTTGCCCAGAGCAATGCCAGAGGTCAAGATTTATTCTAAACCTTCCAGCCATCAACTCTTTTGTTTTACAATTGTCACCCGGAGTGGGAAGGGTATGCCCAGACGTGGTTCCCTTGCCTGCAGGGCCTAGAGACGCAAGATACTCCTCACTGATGACGCCCAACACGGCTGAAACATTTCTGGGGATGCTTGTGGTATTGTGCAAAACAGTTGTGACCTAGCAGTTCGGGCTGGACTACCCCTTTGGGGGTGGGACCAAGCCTGATTTGCATATGGTTTTTCCCCTTTTGTAATGGCTTGACAGGCGAAGAACGATGGTCTGGAGAATTGCCCAGAGCAATGCCAGAGGTCAAGATTTATTCTAAACCTTCCAGCCATCAACTCTTTTGTTTTGCTATTGTCACCCCGAGTGGGAAGGGTATGCCCAGACGTGGGTCCCTTGCCTGCTGGGCCTAGAAACCCAAGCTATTCCTCACTGATGATGCCCAACAAGGCTGAAACATGTCTGGGGATGCTTGTGGTCTCGAGCAAAAGCGATGTGACCTAGCAGTTCAGGCTGGACTACCCCTTTGGGGATGGGACCAAGCCTGATTTGCATATGGTTTTTCCCCTTTTGTAATGGCTTGGCAGACGAAGAACGATGGTCTGGAGGGTTGCCCAGAGCAATGCCATAGGTCAAGATTTATTCTAAACCTTCCAGCCATCAACTCTTTTCTTTTACAACTGTCACCCGGAGTGGGAAGGGTATGCCCAGACGTGGTTCCCTTGCCTGCTGGGCCTAGAGACCCAAGATACTCCTCACTGATGACGCCCAACACGGCTGAAACATTTCTGGGGATGCTTGTGGTATTGTGCAAAAGAGTTGTGACCTAGCAGTTCGGGCTGGACTACCCTTTGGGGGTGGGACCAAGCCTGATTTGCATATGGTTTTTCCCCTTTTGTAATGGCTTGGCAGGCGAAGAACGATGGTCTGGAGAATTGCCCAGAGCAATGCCAGAGGTCAAGATTTATTCTAAACCTTCCAGCCATCAACTCTTTTGTTTTGCTATTGTCACCCCGAGTGGGAAGGGTATGCCCAGACGTGGGTCCCTTGCCTGCTGGGCCTAGAAACCCAAGCTATTCCTCACTGATGATGCCCAACAAGGCTGAAACATGTCTGGGGATGCTTGTGGTCTCGAGCAAAAGCGATATGACCTAGCAGTTCAGGCTGGAATACCCCTTTGGGGATGGGACCAAGCCTGATTTGCATATGGTTTTTCCCCTTTTGTAATGGCTTGGCAGGCGAAGAACGATGGTCTGGTGGGTTGCCCAGAGCAATGCCAGAGGTCAAGATTTATTCTAAACCTTCCAGCCATCAACTCTTTTGTTTTACAATTGTCACCCGGAGTGGGAAGGGTATGCCCAGACGTGGTTCCCTTGCCTGCTGGGCCTAGAGACCCAAGATACTCCTCTCTGATGACGCCCAACACGGCTGAAACATTTCTGGGGATGCTTGTGGTATTGTGCAAAAGAGTTGTGACCTAGCAGTTCGGGCTGGACTACCCCTTTGGGGGTGGGACCAAGCCTGATTGGCATATGTTTTTTCCCCTTTTGTAATGGCTTGGCAGGCGAAGAACGATGGTCTGGAGAATTGCCCAGAGAAATGCCAGAGGTCAAGATTTATTCTAAACTTTCCAGCCATCAACTTTTTTGTTTTGCTATTGTCACCCCGGGTGGAAGGGTATGCCCAGACGTGGGTCCCTTTCCTGTTGGGCCGAGAGACCCAAGCTACTCCTCACTGATGACACCCAACAAGGCTGAAACATGTCTGGGGATGCTTGTGGTCTCGTGCAAAAGGTATGTGACCTAGCAGTTTGGGCTGGACTACCCCTTTGGGGGTGGCACCAAGCCTGATTTCCATATGGTTTTTCCCCTTTTGTAATGGCTTGGCAGGTGAAGAACTATGATCTGGAGAGTTGCCCAGAACAATGCCAGAGGTCAAGATTTATTCTACACCTTCCAGCCATCAACTCTTTTGTTTTGCTATTGTCACCCCGAGAGGGAAGGGTATGCCCAGACGTGGGTCCCTTGCCTGCTGGGCCTAGAGACCCAAGCTACTCCTCACTGATGACGCCCAACAAGGCTGAAAGATGTCTGGGGATGCTTGTGGTCTCGTGCAAAAGGGATGTGACCTAGCAGTTTGGGCTTGACTACCCCTTTGGGGGTGGGACCAACCCTGATTTTCATATGGTTTTTCCCCTTTTGTAATGGCTTGGCAGGTGAAGAACGAGGGTCTGGAGGGTGGCCCAGAGCAATGCCAGAGGTCAAGATTTATTCTAAACCTTCCAGCCATCAACTCTTTTTTGCTATTGTCACCCCGATTGGGAAATGTATGCCCAGACATGGGTCCCTTGCCTGCTGGGCCAAGAGACCCAAGCTACTCCTCACTGATGACGTCCAACAAGGCTGAAACATGTCTGGGGATGCTTGTGGTCTCGTGCAAAAGGGATGTGACCTAGCAGTTCGGGCTGGACTACCCCTTTGTGGGTGGGACCAAGCCTGATTTGCATATGGTTTTTCCCCTTTTGTAATGGCTTGGCACGCGAAGAACGATGGTCTGGAGGGTTGCCCAGAGCAATGGCAGAGGTCAAGATTTATACTAAACCTTCCAGCCATCAACTCTTTTGTTTTGCTATTGTCACCCCGAGTGGGAAGGGTATGCCCAGACGTGGGTCCCTTGCCTGCCGGGCCTAGAAACCCAAGCTATTCCTCAATGATGATGCCCAACAAGGCTGAAACATGTCTGGGGATGCTTGTGGTCTCGTGCAAAAGCGATGTGACCTAGCAGTTCAGGCTGGACTACCCCTTTGGGGATGGGACCAAGCCTGATTTGCATATGGTTTTTCCCCTTTTGTAATGGTTTGGCAGGTGAAGAACGATGGTCTGGAGGGTTGCCCAGAGCAATGCCAGAGGTCAAGATTTATTCTAAACCTTCCAGCCATCAACTCTTTTGTTTTACAATTGTCACCCGGAGTGGGAAGGGTATGCCCAGACGTGGTTCCCTTGCCTGCAGGGCCTAGAGACGCAAGATACTCCTCACTGATGACGCCCAACACGGCTGAAACATTTCTGGGGATGCTTGTGGTATTGTGCAAAACAGTTGTGACCTAGCAGTTCGGGCTGGACTACCCCTTTGGGGGTGGGACCAAGCCTGATTTGCATATGGTTTTTCCCCTTTTGTAATGGCTTGACAGGCGAAGAACGATGGTCTGGAGAATTGCCCAGAGCAATGCCAGAGGTCAAGATTTATTCTAAACCTTCCAGCCATCAACTCTTTTGTTTTGCTATTGTCACCCCGAGTGGGAAGGGTATGCCCAGACGTGGGTCCCTTGCCTGCTGGGCCTAGAAACCCAAGCTATTCCTCACTGATGATGCCCAACAAGGCTGAAACATGTCTGGGGATGCTTGTGGTCTCGAGCAAAAGCGATGTGACCTAGCAGTTCAGGCTGGACTACCCCTTTGGGGATGGGACCAAGCCTGATTTGCATATGGTTTTTCCCCTTTTGTAATGGCTTGGCAGACGAAGAACGATGGTCTGGAGGGTTGCCCAGAGCAATGCCATAGGTCAAGATTTATTCTAAACCTTCCAGCCATCAACTCTTTTCTTTTACAACTGTCACCCGGAGTGGGAAGGGTATGCCCAGACGTGGTTCCCTTGCCTGCTGGGCCTAGAGACCCAAGATACTCCTCACTGATGACGCCCAACACGGCTGAAACATTTCTGGGGATGCTTGTGGTATTGTGCAAAAGAGTTGTGACCTAGCAGTTCGGGCTGGACTACCCTTTGGGGGTGGGACCAAGCCTGATTTGCATATGGTTTTTCCCCTTTTGTAATGGCTTGGCAGGCGAAGAACGATGGTCTGGAGAATTGCCCAGAGCAATGCCAGAGGTCAAGATTTATTCTAAACCTTCCAGCCATCAACTCTTTTGTTTTGCTATTGTCACCCCGAGTGGGAAGGGTATGCCCAGACGTGGGTCCCTTGCCTGCTGGGCCTAGAAACCCAAGCTATTCCTCACTGATGATGCCCAACAAGGCTGAAACATGTCTGGGGATGCTTGTGGTCTCGAGCAAAAGCGATATGACCTAGCAGTTCAGGCTGGAATACCCCTTTGGGGATGGGACCAAGCCTGATTTGCATATGGTTTTTCCCCTTTTGTAATGGCTTGGCAGGCGAAGAACGATGGTCTGGTGGGTTGCCCAGAGCAATGCCAGAGGTCAAGATTTATTCTAAACCTTCCAGCCATCAACTCTTTTGTTTTACAATTGTCACCCGGAGTGGGAAGGGTATGCCCAGACGTGGTTCCCTTGCCTGCTGGGCCTAGAGACCCAAGATACTCCTCTCTGATGACGCCCAACACGGCTGAAACATTTCTGGGGATGCTTGTGGTATTGTGCAAAAGAGTTGTGACCTAGCAGTTCGGGCTGGACTACCCCTTTGGGGGTGGGACCAAGCCTGATTGGCATATGTTTTTTCCCCTTTTGTAATGGCTTGGCAGGCGAAGAACGATGGTCTGGAGAATTGCCCAGAGAAATGCCAGAGGTCAAGATTTATTCTAAACTTTCCAGCCATCAACTTTTTTGTTTTGCTATTGTCACCCCGGGTGGAAGGGTATGCCCAGACGTGGGTCCCTTTCCTGTTGGGCCGAGAGACCCAAGCTACTCCTCACTGATGACACCCAACAAGGCTGAAACATGTCTGGGGATGCTTGTGGTCTCGTGCAAAAGGTATGTGACCTAGCAGTTTGGGCTGGACTACCCCTTTGGGGGTGGCACCAAGCCTGATTTCCATATGGTTTTTCCCCTTTTGTAATGGCTTGGCAGGTGAAGAACTATGATCTGGAGAGTTGCCCAGAACAATGCCAGAGGTCAAGATTTATTCTACACCTTCCAGCCATCAACTCTTTTGTTTTGCTATTGTCACCCCGAGAGGGAAGGGTATGCCCAGACGTGGGTCCCTTGCCTGCTGGGCCTAGAGACCCAAGCTACTCCTCACTGATGACACCCAACAAGGCTGAAACATGTCTGGGGATGCTTGTGGTCTCGTGCAAAAGGGATGTGACCTAACAGTTCGGGCTGGACTACCCCTTTGTGGGTGGAACCAAGCCTGATTTGCATATGTTTTTTTTCCCTTTTGTAATGGCTTGGCAGGCGAAGAACGATGGTCTGGAGGGTTGCCCAGAGCAATGCCAGAGGTCAAGATTTATTCTAGAACCTTCCAGCCATCAACTCTTTTGTTTTGCTATTGTCACCCCGAGTGGGAAGGGTATGCCCAGACGTGGGTTCCTTGCCTGCTGGGCCTAGAGACCCAAGCTACTCCTCACTGATGATGCCCAACAAGGCTGAAACATGTCTATGGATGCTTGTGGTCTCGTGCAAAAGGGATGTGACCTAGCAGTTCAGGCTGGACTACCCCTTTGGGGGTGGGACCAAGCCTGATTTGCATATGGTTTTTCCCCTTTTGTAATGGCTTGGCAGGCGAAGAACGATGGTCTGGAGAATTGCCCAGAGCAATGCCAGAGGTCAAGATTTATTCTAAACTTTCCAGCCATCAACTCTTTTGTTTTGCTATTGTCACCCCGGGTGGGAAGGGTATGCCCAGACGTGGGTCCCTTGCCTGCTGGGCCTAGAGACCCAAGCTACTCCTCACTGATGACGCCCAACAAGGCTGTAACATGTCTGGGGATGCTTGTGGTCTCGTGCAAAAGGGATGTGACCTAGCAGTTCGGGCTGAACTACCCCTTTGGGGGTGGCACCAAGCCTGATTTCCATATGGTTTTTCCCCTTTTGTAATGGCTTGGCAGGTGAAGAACGATGATGTGGAGAGTTGCCCAGAACAATGCCAGAGGTCAAGATTTATTCTATACCTTCCAGCCATCAACTCTTTTGTTTTGCTATCGTCACCCCGAGTGGGAAGGGTATGCCCAGACGTGGGTCCCTTGCCTGCTGGGCCTAGAGACCCAAGCTACTCCTCACTGATGACGCCCAACAAGGCTGAAAGATGTCTGGGGATGCTTGTGGTCTCGTGCAAAAGGGATGTGACCTAGCAGTTCGGGCTTGACTACCCCTTTGGGGGTGGGACCAACCCTGACTTTCATATGGTTTTTCCCCTTTTGTAATGGCTTGGCAGGTGAAGAACGAGGGTCTGGAGGGTGGCCCAGAGCAATGCCAGAGGTCAAGATTTATTCTAAACCTTCCAGCCATCAACTCTTTTTTGCTGTTGTCACCCCGATTGGGAAATGTATGCCCAGACATGGGTCCCTTGCCTGCTGGGCCTAGAGACCCAAGCTACTCCTCACTGATGACGTCCAACAAGGCTAAAAGATGTCTGGGGATGCTTGTGGTCTCGTGCAAAAGGGATGTGACCTAGCAGTTCGGGCTGGACTACCCCTTTGTGGGTGGGACCAAGCCTGATTTGCATATGGTTTTTCCCCTTTTGTAATGGCTTGGCACGCGAAGAACGATGGTCTGGAGGGTTGCCCAGAGCAATGCCAGAGGTCAAGATTTATTCTAAACCTTCAGCCATCAACTCTTTTGTTTTACAATTGTCACCCGGAGTGGGAAGGGTATGCCCAGACGTGGTTCCCTTGCCTGCAGGGCCTAGAGACCCAAGATACTCCTCACTGATGACGCCCAACACGGCTGAAACATTTCTGGGGATGCTTGTGGTATTGTGCAAAACAGTTGTGACCTAGCAGATCGGGCTGGACTACCCCTTTGGGGGTGGGACCAAGCCTGATTTGCATATGGTTTTTCCCCTTTTGTAATGGCTTGGCAGGCGAAGAACGATGGTCTGGAGAATTGCCCAGAGCAATGCCAGAGGTCAAGATTTATTCTAAACCTTCCAGCCATCAACTCTTTTGTTTTGCTATTGTCACCCCAAGTGGGAAGGGTATGCCCAGACGTGGGTCCCTTGCCTGCTGGGCCTAGAAACCCAAGCTATTCCTCACTGATGATGCCCAACAAGGCTGAAACATGTCTGGGGATGCTTGTGGTCTCGAGCAAAAGCGATGTGACCTAGCAGTTCAGGGTGGACTACCCCTTTGGGGATGGGACCAAGCCTGATTTGCATATGGTTTTTCCCCTTTTGTAATGGCTTGGCAGGCGAAGAACGATGGTCTGGTGGGTTGCCCAGAGCAATGCCAGAGGTCAAGATTTATTCTAAACCTTCCAGCCATCAACTCTTTTGTTTTACAATTGTCACCCGGAGTGGGAAGGGTATGCCCAGACGTGGTTCCTTTGCCTGCTGGGCCTAGAGACCCAAGATACTCCTCACTGATGACGCCCAACACGGCTGAAACATTTCTGGGGATGCTTGTGGTATTGTGCAAAAGAGTTGTGACCTAGCAGTTCGGGCTGGACTACCCCTTTGGGGGTGGGACCAAGCCTGATTTGCATATGGTTTTTCCCCTTTTGTAATGGCTTGGCAGGCGAAGAACGATGGTCTGGAGAATTGCCCAGAGCAATGCCAGAGGTCAAGATTTATTCTAAACTTTCCAGCCATCAACTCTTTTGTTTTGCTATTGTCACCCCGGGTGGAAGGGTATGCCCAGACGTGGGTCCCTTTCCTGTTGGGCCTAGAGACCCAAGCTACTCCTCACTGATGACGCCCAACAAGGCTGTAACATGTCTGGGGATGCTTGTGGTCTCGTGCAAAAGGGATGTGACCTAGCAGTTTGGGCTGGACTACCCCTTTGGGGGTGGCACCAAGCCTGATTTCCATATGGTTTTTCCCCTTTTGTAATGGCTTGGCAGGTGAAGAACTATGATCTGGAGAGTTGCCCAGAACAATGCCAGAGGTCAAGATTTATTCTACACCTTCCAGCCATCAACTCTTTTGTTTTGCTATTGTCACCCCGAGAGGGAAGGGTATGCCCAGACGTGGGTCCCTTGCCTGCTGGGCCTAGAGACCCAAGCTACTCCTCACTAATGACACCCAACAAGGCTGAAAGATGTCTGGGGATGCTTGTGGTCTTGTGCAAAAGGGATGTGACCTAGCAGTTCGGGCTGGACTACCCCTTTGGGGGTGGGACCAACCCTGATTTTCATATGGTTTTTCCCCTTTTGTAATGGCTTGGCAGGTGAAGAACGAGGGTCTGGAGGGTTGCCCAGAGCAATGCCAGAGGTCAAGATATATTCTGAACCTTCCAGCCATCAACTCTTTTGTTTCACTATGGAGGCATGACAGAGAAAATGCATCCCTTTCCTCCTGGCCCTCCCCCCTATCTTTCTTGTGGGCCCCCACCTCAACTTGGGTAAGAGAGACCTACGAGACACGCAAAGATGGTCGGACATGGGTCTGGAATGGACCGCCCAGCTTTTCCACCAGAACACCTTTATCGACTATGATAAACTAGCAGAAGCCATGGGGGAAAACCCAATGTCGATTTTCGAGTATTTCCGTGTCAAAGGGATCCTTACCAGCCCCCAGTGGAGTGAAGCCCTTGCCCGTCCCCTTAAGCCTCTTCAGAAAGTAATTGTGGAGTCTCTCTCGAGGAGGGGATCACTGTCCAGGATCTATAAGGCCCTGATCACAGCACAACTGGAAGGTGGACAGGGATTCAAACAGTTTTGGGAAGAAAAGCTGGGGTTGGTGTTGGAGGATGCGACCTGGGCTAAGCTCTCTGGGGCTCTCTTTTTGAGTTCTTTATACACTTCGGCCATGAAACACAATTTCAAAGTCCTCCACCCATGGCATCTCGCCCCCGATAGGTTGTCTAAAAATGTTTCCGGTATATCCCTTTTCTGTCCTAGGGAGTGAGGCCAACGGGGTACTTGGTATCACCTGTGGTGGGAATGCCCATCTGTTCAGATCTATTGGTCGGGGCTCTTGATTTGGATCAAGGATATTGTGGGCATCTTCTCTGCTCTGCAGCCCCTTAAACTTCTTTTTGGTATACCCTCCCCAGATTCAGAAACAAGTAGCTTCCCTAGGGTGGTTCAAGCCATTTTGCACACTGGGAGGCTAGCCGTGGCTCAGAAATGGAAGAATAGTTTGGGACCTTCCAAGTCTACGTGGCTTTCAAAACTGTGGATGATCTTTACCTATGAGAAGCTAACGGCTCTGACCCATGACACAATGGAATCCTTCAAGCTAGACTGGACAGTGGTGCTCCTGCATGAGGACTGTGGGGCTTTGAGACTTTGATGATTTCCACCATGTAATGTACCAACCTGCTGTTTCTTCGTAAATTAATCTTCACCACCAAGAGTTTCTGTATTGGTTGAACTCTACTTGTCATCCCTTTCATATCACATGGCCCTAAATCAGTGCATGTTCAAGTCCCCAGTGCCTGCTTGTGCTCGGCTGCTTATACGCGGGGGATGGATGAGGGAGGTGGGGAGGAGGGTTAATTCTCTTGTTGTCATTTGAGATGTATTGATTGATTTGTCTTATGAAAAATGTTCAATAAAAAATTAAGTGGAAAAAAAGGACAGCATAATGAAAATTCAAATCAATTACAAACAGAAAAAAATGCATCAGGCATCTTATAAATACACAGCAGTTAAATGTCACTACCCATATTTACCTTAAGTAAACTGTTTTTGTATTACGCCAAATACACTCCAAATTTGATTATTTTCTGTTACCATAGACAGTGAACATCATAGTACCAATCATAATAAAAAGTCTATGGGCCTCATTACACGGATGGCGGTAAGGATTTACCGGTACCGGTAAAATACTGGTACCGGTAAATCCTTACCGCCTTACTACGAGGTCCCTTTGCGGGTTGGGGGATTTAACGGCTGCTTTTTGCAGGCGTTAAAAACCAACCCGCAAAGGGACCCAGGGAGCTAATTACGGTACCGCAATTTGCGGTACCGTAATTAGCGCCTACCCCATTCCCATTGAGCCCTATGGGGCAAAAATGGGAATGGGGAAGGGCAATGGTGGAAGGGGGAATTACCGCCCCGTCAACCTTGGAATGGGGCGGTAATTCCCCTTTCCGCCAAGGCGGTGCCGGTATTTTACCGGCATGAACCATGGCGCTAATAGCGCCATGGTTCTCCGCCATCCGTGTAATGAGGCCCTATGAAAATTATGACACACTCTAGTCTAATACATTACGAAGTTGTATCACCTTGCACCAGAGGTTTAGATTCAAAAGCCAACATACCTTAACTAGAGCTAAATATCTTGATATACTACAGCCGGATAGGCTGTTTAACAACAAAACCTTCCCCTGAAAATCCTGTAAACTATCGACATAGTGCATATAGCATTTTACATAAATCTTAGTCATGCTACTAAACAATGTAAGTTTGTGTTGGAGGGATTTGGAAACGCCCACTCTTTTATATAAACGACAGCCATGTTATTTGATAGGAAGTCTCAACCATGCTCCTCTAACCTGTATTACTTGGAGTTTATTTAGACTCATCTGCATGAATATCCTCCTTGCAGTCGGATTGGGGATTTGATATATATACTTTTGGGCCTTTCGATAGGGAAGAATAGCCTGGTGAAGGAACATAAAGAGGGCAATTCTCCAATATGGTCATGGCAAAGCACCCAATCCCATTTCTGGGCTTTGTTTTTAAATGTTCTTACCAAAGACCTGAGGCCATTAGACAAGTCCAGGCACCATGACAATCCAGAGAAAAAATCCTCATTCCTAACTCTGAACTCCAATAATGACCTACTGGACCCCCTAATCATGTCCTGCCAAGCAGGCCCAATATTGATGATGATTCATCGCACATTATGTTTAGAAATAGATTACCTCTATTTATATGTCTAATCATGCTCAGAGAGGTTAAACCCAACTTAGTTATTATAGCCTGTATGGGAGTCACCTTTGAAAGACCCAGGATACAGAGCCAAATACACCCCTCCAGCTGATTGGCCCATTGGTCGTAATTAAAATAAGAACATTCCAGTGCAGACGAGATACTTTAGCCGGTAAAGTGTAGTAATACCTATCAAACGGTAACCTGCACTAGAAATAATAAATGTCTTTATCGCCAATCTTGTATCCTAGATAGCAGTTATTGTGCACAAGGTGCAATGCCCCCCCGGTTGTCACAATGTTTGCCTTGTCTCTCTTAACTTTTGCAATACGCATAAATGTGGATGTGTCTAAGTTGACAAACAGATTGTTGGCTTTGCCGTATTTGATCACTGCATATGCACTTCTCTACATAAACCTACAAAGATGGTATCCAGTATTGCCAGGTCATCTGCATATGCCAAATATAAAATGTTCAGATTACCAGGTTTGGGGGGGGAATTACACATGTTAATTAAAGACCCCCCACATCTGACATAAACAGATTAAATCAAGCAAGTTTCAATATACACCACTGCTTCACACCCAGGACAATATTTTATGGTCCAGACAGTTCACCTTTGTCATTCGGCATCACACGTGCAGTATTATTTTCATGTAGAAGCTGGCAGGAAACATCTAGGTCATTCAGCATCCTCAAATTCTTAAGTTCTTCCCACAATTATAAAAGGTCTATTGTGTCAAATTCAGAATAAAAATCCACATATAATATATAAAGAGGTATGGCAGAATTGACATGAGCTTCTCTAATCAGTGAATTCAGATCAATTACATTATAATTTGCAGAGAGGCCCTTCCTAAATCCCATCTGGGAGGGACTAAGAATGTGTTTTTCCTCGATCCAGCTTTCAATCTTCTCCAATAGAAATTTGGCTAAGATTTTACTTGGACCGTCCAACAATGCAAAAATCCTATAATTTGAGGGGATCATCATTTTTACCCTGTTTAAAAATAGGGATGAAATCAAACCTTCCAGGAGCCTGGAATTTGGCCACAATCCGAAATTTGCTTAAAAAGGATGAGAAGTATATCTTCCCAGAGATCAGGATTGTCTATCATAACTACATTAGAGACATTGTCCGGGCCTGGTGCTCTACATTTTTAAAGTTTACTTATAATGCCATCCAAAAAGTTTAATGGGTGAGGTCATGAGGGTGGAGGAACTGTTCACATCAAATTTGTTGTGTAGGTACATTTCCCAGGTTTTACTCGCAATTGGGTTAGCCATGGAAGGCAGTGAGTCTGGCCTGTGCCTATTAAATAGAAGACAGAGGCGCTTGGTTTCATGTTTACAAACTGCTCTGTATATGTCTCTCCAAATCATTGTGCAATTGGATTCTTGATACCACTTTAACCAGGACCTATATTCTTTTTTTAGAGTTATATTCTTATCATATTTGCAAACATGAGTACCTCCCAACCTAGATTAGGTACCTTCACCTCTACAAAGAAAATGATTAGTGATCGAACTAATCCACTCAGTTATTAGATAAGGAGAGCTACATATTTTATGTATCTTGTAATTGCGCCTATATTTCTGTCCAACCAACCAACAGGGTAATTCATAGAATTTCGCAGAAAAGTGTCGCAAGCGGCTGGCGCAGAGTGTCCGCGTGCGATTGTCTGCGCCAGGCACGTGCGCTAAAACCGATTTCCGCGCACAGCGTATTCATGGATTTTAGGCTCCCAAACCAGCCGTGGCGCAGAGTATCGCAGCGACCCTGCAGCAGTGCCAGTAACGCCCCCTAGAACGCCCTCGCGCAAGGAAAAGCCATCAAAATCGCAAAATCATCGCAAAGGGCAGCGCTAACCCTGGACCAGTTTACAGGGCTGCCAAACAAGGAACGCAAAGCGGGTAACGTTCATATCACGGGTACGGGGGAAGTTTTACATGCGATTAGCCAGAGTACGTGTATTACAGGGGTACGCGGGCAGTTTTACACGCGATTGCCCAGGGTACGTGTATTACAGGGGTACGCGTGAAGTCTCACACACGATTAGCCAGGGCACGTGTATTCCAGGGGTACGCGGGAATTATCAAACACGAATTGGCTGGGTACGTGTATTACAGGGGTACACGGGAATTATCACACGCGATTTGGCTGGGTACGTATATTACAGGGGTGCGTGGGAAGTTACACACGCGATTAGGCTGGGTGGGTCCTCACAGGTGTTCCCTGTACACCCTCCACGGCCCCTGCAGGCAGCCCACAAAACAGGGGACTACCCTGCACACCTGCTCATGTCCCCTTGCACCCCCACCCCCCAGCAACCAGGGGCAGCCTCCACCAGGCCCCCACCCATGTCTCCCACCATCCCCACCCCCCAGCAGTGCAGGGGCAGCCTCCACCAGGCCCCCACCCATGTCTCCCACCACCCCCACCCCCCAGCAGTGCAGGGGCAGCCTCCACCAGGCCCCCACTCATGTCCCCTTGCACCCCCACCCCCCAGCAACCAGGGGCAGCCTCCACCAGGCCCCCACCCATGTCTCCCACCACCCCCACCCCCCAGCAGTGCAGGGGCAGCCTCCACCAGGCCCCCACCAGGCCCCCACCCATGTCTCCCACCACCCCCACCCCCCAGCAGTGCAGGGGCAGCCTCCACCAGGCCCCCACCCATGTCTCCCACCACCCCCACCCCCCAGCAGTGCAGGGGCAGCCTCCACCAGGCCCCCACCCATGTCCAACCCATGTCTCCCACCACCCCCACCCCCCAGCCACCAGGGGCACCCTCCACCAGGCCCCCACCCATGTCTCCCACCACCCCCACACCCCAGCACTGCAGGGGCAGCCTCCACCAGGCCCCCACCCATGTCTCCCACCACCCCCACCCCCCAGCAGTGCAGGGGCAGCCTCCACCAGGCCTCCACTCATGTCCCCTTGCACCCCCAATCCCCAGCCACCAGGGGCACCCTCCAACAGGCCCCCACTCATGTCTCCCACCCCCCCACCCCCAGCAGTGCAGGGGCAGCCTCCACCAGGCCCCCACCCATGTCTCCCACCACCCCCACCCCCCAGCAGTGCAGGGGCAGCCTCCACCAGGCCCCCACTCATGTCCCCTTGCACCCCCACCCTCCAGCAACCAGGGGCAGCCTCCACCAGGCCCCCACTCATGTCTCCCACCCCCCCCACCCCCAGCAGTGCAGGGGCAGCCTCCACCAGGCCCCCACCCATGTCTCCCACCACCCCCACCCCCCAGCAGTGCAGGGGCAGCCTCCACCAGGCCCCCACTCATGTCCCCTTGCACCCCCACCCTCCAGCAACCAGGGGCAGCCTCCACCAGGCCCCCACTCATGTCTCCCACCCCCCCCACCCCCAGCAGTGCAGGGGCAGCCTCCACCAGGCCCCCACCCATGTCTCCCACCACCCCCACCCCCCAGCAGTGCAGGGGCAGCCTCCACCAGGCCCCCACCCATGTCCAACCCATGTCTCCCACCACCCCCACCCCCCAGCCACCAGGGGCACCCTCCACCAGGCCCCGACCCATGTCTCCCACCACCCCCACCCCCCAGCAACCAGGGGCAGCCTCCACCAGGCCCCCACCCATGTCTCCCACCACCCCCACCCCCCAGCAGTGCAGGGGCAGCCTCCACCAGGCCCCCACCCATGTCCAACCCATGTCTCCCACCACCCCCACCCCCCAGCAACCAGGGGCAGCCTCCACCAGGCCCCCACCCATGTCTCCCACCACCCCCACCCCCCAGCAGTGCAGGGGCAGCCTCCACCAGGCCCCCACTCATGTCCCCTTGCACCCCCACCCTCCAGCAACCAGGGGCAGCCTCCACCAGGCCCCCACTCATGTCTCCCACCCCCCCACCCCCAGCAGTGCAGGGGCAGCCTCCACCAGGCCCCCACCCATGTCTCCCACCACCCCCACCCCCCAGCAGTGAAGGGGCAGCCTCCACCAGGCCCCCACCCATGTCCAACCCATGTCTCCCACCACCCCCACCCCCAGCCACCAGGGGCACCCTCCACCAGGCCCCCACCCATGTCTCCCACCACCCCCACCCCCCAGCAGTGCAGGGGCAGCCTCCACCAGGCCCCCACCCATGTCTCCCACCACCCCCACCCCCCAGCCACCAGGGGCAGCCTCCACCAGGCCCCCACCCATGTCTCCCACCACCCCCACCCCCCAGCAACCAGGGGAAGCCTCCACCAGGCCCCCACCCATGTCTCCCACCACCCCCACCCCCCAGCAGTGCAGGGGCAGCCTCCACCAGGCACCCACCCATGTCCAACCCATGTCTCCCACCACCCCCACCCCCCAGCAACCAGGGGCAGCCTCCACCAGGCCCCCACCCATGTCTCCCACCACCCCCACCCCCCAGCAGTGCAGGGGCAGCCTCCACCAGGCCCCCACCCATGTCCAACCCATGTCTCCCACCACCCCCACCCCCCAGCAACCAGGGGCAGCCTCCACCAGGCCCCCACCCATGTCTCCCACCACCCCCACCCCCCAGCCACCAGGGGCAACCTCCACCAGGCCCCCACGCATGTCTCCCACCCCCCCACCCCCAGCAGTGCAGGGGCAGCCTCCACCAGGCCCCCACCCATGTCTCCCACCACCCCCACCCCCCAGCAGTGCAGGGGCAGCCTCCACCAGGCCCCCACCCATGTCTCCCACCACCCCACCCCCCAGCAGTGCAGGGGCAGCCTCCACCAGGCCCCCACCCATGTCTCCCACCACCCCCACCCCCCAGCAGTGCAGGGGCAGCCTCCACCAGGCCCCCACCCATGTCTCCCACCACCCCCACCCCCCAGCAGTGCAGGGGCAGCCTCCACCAGGCCCCCACTCAGGTCCCCTTGCATCCCCACCCCCCAGCCACCAGGGGCAGCCTCCACCAGGCCCCCACTCATGTCTCCCACCACCCCCACCCCCCAGCCACCAGGGGCAGCCTCCACCAGGCCCCCACCCATGTCTCCCACCACCCCCACCCCCCAGCATCCAGGGGCAGCCTCCACCAGGCCCCCACTCATGTGCCCTTGCACCCCCACCCCCCAGCCACCAGGGGCACCCTCCACCAGGCCCCCACTCATGTCTCCCACCCCCCCCCACCCCCAGCAGTGCAGGGGCAGCCTCCACCAGGCCCCCACCCATGTCTCCCACCACCCCCACCCCCCAGCAGTGCAGGGGCACCCTCCACCAGGCCCCCACCCATGTCTCCCACCACCCCCACCCCCCAGCAGTGCAGGGGCAGCCTCCACCAGGCCCCCACTCGTGTCCCCTTGCACCCCCACTAGCCAACCACCAGGGGCACCCTCCACCAGGCCCCCACCCATGTCTCCCACCACCCCCACCCCCCAGCAGTACAGGGGCAGCCTCCACCAGGCCCCCACACATGTCTCCCACCACCCCCACCCCCCAGCAGTGCAGGGGCAGCCTCCACCAGGCCCCCACCCATGTCCAACCCATGTCTCCCACCACCCCCACCCCCCCAGCATCCAGGGGCAGCCTCCACCAGGCCCCCACTCATGTCCCCTTGCACCCCCACCCCCCAGCCACCAGGGGCACCCTCCACCAGGCCCCCACTCATGTCTCCCACCCCCCCAACCCCCAGCAGTGCAGGGGCAGCCTCCACCAGGCCCCCACCCATGTCTCCCACCACCACCACCCCCCAGCAGTGCAGGGGCACCCTCCACCAGGCCCCCACCCATGTCTCCCACCACCCCCACCCCCCAGCAGTGCAGGGGCAGCCTCCACCAGGCCCCCACTCATGTCCCCTTGCACCCCCACACCCCAGCAGTGCAGGGGCAGCCTCCACCAGGCCCCCACTCATGTCTCCCACCACTCCCACACCCCAGCAGTGCAGGGGCAGCCTCCACCAGGCCCCCACTCATGTCACCCACCACCCCCACCCCCCAGCCACCAGGGTCACCCTCCACCAGGCCCCCACTCATGTCTCCCACCACCCCCACACCCCAGCAGTGCAGGGGCACCTTCCACCAGGCCCCCACTCATGTCACCCACCACCCCCACCCCCCAGCAGTGCAGGGGCATCCTCCACCAGGCACCCACACATGTCCCCCTGCCCCCAGGTCCTGACGATACTCAATCATGGCAGTAATGGCCAGCATACCCAGCACAAACACCCAGGCAAGGATTGCATCCACCCACATAGTGAATGCAATTACATGATACAACCCCAATGGCAAGTCTGTAAATGAACACATGTCCGTCACACACACATACACAATGGGTGCAAGTGAATGTCAAAACCCATATCATGACATGTATGAAACCAATGAGAAAATACCACAAGTGAAAGTTAAAAAAACATGTATTAAAGATGAAAAATAAGTAAAAAAATCAAACATACAACAATGGGGATAACAAAATAAATGGTCCATGTCCGAGAACAAATGTAAAAATAAAAAAAAAAAGTAATCCAAAAACAAATGTTGTCCAAAGCAAAATCATGTGGAAGTAAAATAATGAAAAACCATTTCCTCATGGTGAACACAATAATTAATAAAAAAAATGTTTCTTCAAAAAGCAAACTATATACACGAAAATTCCAGGGTCCATGAGCCCAACACCATAAATGAAACCTACTACTACCTAATGAAAATAATATATACAAAAAAGTGGCCATTGTCCGAGCAGTCCAAAAAAAACAAAAATTAATAAAGGAAACCTAACACTAACTAACTAAATAACTATATACAAAGGCAGCGGGCAAGTCCTGCGGCTCACTCGGTGATGTTGCTGGCCAGGGCATCATCGAACTCCATGTCGATGTCCTGGAGGCGGGACTCTGTCCTGGCCCCGAGGTCTCGCAGGGATAACCCCATGTCCAGCTCAAACTCCCTGCGAGCTTCCTCGAGGCACTCAGCCCGCCTCAACGCCCTGACCATGGTGAGCCGCTCCTCTTCCGCCCGCTGCCGCTCCGCACCTATCCGCTGGACCAACTGCTCCCACACGGAAGACACCACCATCCCAGGGTTGCCCTGCCCTCCGGCCGATGCCTGCCCCTCTGATCTTGAAGGCCCCGAGCCATGATGCCTCCCACGTCGAGCCCGCTGCTGCCTCCGACGCCACTGCCTCTGCCAGCACGACGGCATCCAGGCTGATGGAAACCACCGACGCCGTCGTGCACGTGCCCTGCCTGATGATGCTGTCACATCTTCCATCTGCTGGAGTCCAGTTGCTGTGTTGTCCACCCCTGCTGGACCTCCGACTCCCAACTGTGGCAGGGATGGGATCCCCACCGAGCTGGCTGCATTGGTCGGGGCAGGTCCACAGGGGGCCCTGGTGGCATCTGGGCTGGAAGACGGCAAGGAGAACGACTGGTGTATAGCCTGCACAGAGGGGACATGAGTTGGTGTTCATTAGTTCAAGGAGACATATGCCTTTGCTGGGGGGCATGCCCATGTTGGGTGGGATGCCTGCGGGACATGACCAGGGATGCAGGGTAGTCCCCTGTGGTGTGGGCTGCCTGCAGGGGCCGTGGAGGGTGTACAGGGTACACCTGGGAGGACCCACACTGTCAAATCACATGTGGGACTCCCCGGCACCCCTGAAATACACGTACCGTGCAGAAATCGCATGTAAAACTTCCCGCGCACCCCTGAAATACACGCGCACAGGCTACTCGCGTGTGGAACTTCCCGCGCACCCCTGAAATACACGCGCCCAGGCTATTCGCGTGTAAAACTTCCCGCGCACCCCTGAAATACACGCGCACAGGCTATTCGCGTGTGGAACTTCCCGCGCACACCTGAAATACACGCGCCCAGGCTATTCGCGTGTGTAACTTCCCGCGCACCCCTGAAATACACGCGCACAGGCTATTCGCGTGTGGAACTTCTCACGCACCCCTGGAATACACGTAGCCCTCTCCCCCAGGCCCGATCGCGTGAGGAACTTCACGCGCACCCCTGAAATACACGCGCCCAGGCTATTCGCGTGTGGAACTTCCCGCGCACCCCTGAAATACACGTGCCCAGGCTATTCGCGTGTGGAACTTCCCGTGCACCCCTGAAATACACGCGCCCAGGCTATTCGCGTGTGGAACTTCCCACGCACCCCTCAAATACACGCGCCCAGGCTATTCGCGTGTGGAACTTCCCGCGCACCCCTCAAATACAGGCGCCCAGGCTATTCGCGTGTAAAACTTCCCGCGCACCCCTGAAATACACGCGCACAGGCTATTCGCGTGTGGAACTTCCCGCGCACACCTGAAATACACGCGCCCAGGCTATTCGCGTGTGTAACTTCCCGCGCACCCCTGAAATACACGCGCACAGGCTATTCGCGTGTGGAACTTCTCACGCACCCCTGGAATACACGTAGCCCTCTCCCCCAGGCCCGATCGCGTGAGGAACTTCACGCGCACCCCTGAAATACACGCGCCCAGGCTATTCGCGTGTGGAACTTCCCGCGCACCCCTGAAATACACGTGCCCAGGCTATTCGCGTGTGGAACTTCCCGTGCACCCCTGAAATACACGCGCCCAGGCTATTCGCGTGTGGAACTTCCCACGCACCCCTCAAATACACGCGCCCAGGCTATTCGCGTGTGGAACTTCCCGCGCACCCCTCAAATACAGGCGCCCAGGCTATTCGCGTGTGGAACTTCCCGCACACCCCTGAAATACACGCGCCCAGGCTATTCGCGTGTGGAACTTCTCACGCACCCCTGGAATACACGTAGCCCGCTCCCCCAGGCCTGATCGTGTGAGGAACTTCACGCGAACCCCTGTAATACACGTAGCCCGCTCCCCCAGGCCCGATCGCGTGTGAAACTTCACGCGAACCCCTGAAATACACGTAGCACGCTCCCCCAGGCCCGATCGCGTGAGAAACTTCACGCGAACCCCTGAAATACACGTAGCCCGCTCCCCCAGGCCCGATCGCGTGAATGACTTCACGCGAACCCCTGTGATGCACGTACCCTGCTGAAATCGTGTGTGAGACTTCCCGCGCACCCCGGTATACACGCACACGTATTTTTTGTCAGCGGGTGTACGTGTTTGTGGGTACCCCTTTGCACGTCATTTTTCCTGGAGGGCCACAGTATGGGACATTCATCATGGCAGTATATATGTGCTATTTGTTGGCGCACCTTTTGGCGCACATTTCTTACAGCCGCAGAGACGCTACCGCCTGCTTTCTTGTGGCGGTCGTGTTTGTGCCTGTGCGCTGGTTTGAGCGTGCGCTTTTTTCCCCTATTCTATTCCATGAATACGTGTTGTAGGCGAGCGTGTGGGCGTTCCGCGCACTTGTGCCCTGTACTTCCCCCGTGACGCCCACGTTTTGGCAAGTTGTTCCCCATTCCGAGTGTTACGCCCGTGTTCTGCCTACTTTTGTTGCGTGCGCCGCGCTATGTGCGAATTTCGCTGTGGCCTGTGCGATTTTCGCTGTGACCTGGCTCACGCTGTTAGATGGCCTGTGCGCCAACGTGCGCCGCGCACTTTTTTATCGCACATCCGCTGGTTTTCTCGCGCACGGCCTTCCATGAATCGACGTGCGCTGCTTTTCGTGCGATTTTCGCACTTGCACTGCGATTTTCGCTATTCCACTGCGATTCGCACGTTTTTGGCCACTTGCGCCGCGCTAATTATTCCATGAATCGGCCTGTCAATCTGTTCTGTGAGTTATATACTCTCACCTCCCTCACTCTGTCTTCACCAAGGCATTTCAATGTCATCATTTTAAGAGGGATGTAGCATTTCTTTTGACCAAAACAGGAATTTAAGAATCTTTACAATGCACTAAAGTTGCAACCAAGCTATACCCCTCCATCTGCTCTGCAAAGTCCAGGTCACTACTTTGTAATACTTGCAGGGCTGGCAAGTGACCAAAAAGATCTAAAACAACTTGCCTATTGATGGGCGTATGAAAATCCTCAAATAGTCTGGATATGGTAAAAGAAGTAGGTGTTAGCCAATGAATGCTGCACTCAGTATGCTTGATGGTAAAGGCTATACAGTCAGATGATGCATTGACTGCTTCTCTTTCCACGGCCCTCGTCTGAGGAGGGTCCATTATAGATGTTTCAACAGTCATCCTTAGGTAAGTCTAACTGAATGGTTACATCTTCCTGATTAGGATGCACAATGTTTTCTTGGACTGTTTTCCACTGGGATTCGTTAGACTGGTGGGTTAACAGCCACAAAGTTAAGTTTCCCTCCTTGTTCTTATTACGTTGTAGTACTCTGGCTGCTTTTTTACATGCCTTCTTCTGCTGAGGCCCAGCCTTCGATTTACTTCTGGATTCATCCAAGATATCAGTGCCCTTAATTAATTGATTTACAGTAACCTTTTTCAATGCTGACTATGGTGGTTGTGGCTCTTAATGAGATCTGTTCCAGAAGGTGAGTTTGTCTCTGCGTCTCATTTGAAATTAAATTACAGAGTTTCAGCAATAATTTCAGAATACAATTTAGAGCTTTACTCTGTACCAGAGGGCCATTATTATCTTCTGTTGAAGTTGAGCCATTATGGCTATTCAGCTCATCCAAGTCCTCCCCTAATAGACTCTGACCTATGGCCTTGCAAATTGAGTGCTCAGTTAACCTTGTTAGTTGAGGCGAACGGGGAATGGCCTCTGCCACAACAAACAGTGGGCATCACTTTAGGGCTTGTAGAGCAAGGTACCTGTTGAACCTCCGACTGTAGGCTATGCAGAGATTAAGTAGGGAGTTATTGTTGTCTATCTCGGTTTAGACGTTATCTGCCCCAAGACGGCATTTCTGTTTGGCTTCTGTGTAGATGTATAATTTCAGGCATAACATTCCTTGGGGGTAGTAATTGTAGATGCCTCGTGAGTTGTAGTAACATTTTAAACCAGCCGCTAGGTACTCATAAGCGCAAGGAGTATTGAAAATTCAGACTCAGTTTCAGGTTTAACCAGTATGGCTTTTCCTGTTTATACACCTTTTCCCATCGGGCATAAATGATACACCCTTTAGGCGGCATTTGGAATTAAACAAGAAAATAAATGAATAGTTTTGTTAAGCACTGTCGTTTTCAGCCAATTGCTTAAAATAAAAATTGCATATAACCCGTTGGGTGAAGATCCACTACGCCAATCTGCTGGCTTCTTTTTGAAAACTGTATCTATGTCACACGGTATCACCATGTCTTATAGTTCCATAAAAAGCACAGCAAATATGGCCATAGTAGAGAGCGACGTCACCAACCAGGAAAAGCGTTTGTAATCAGTTTCAGTGGATCATGTTACCCAGCATCGCTAAGGCTGGCGGATAAAGGGGGTAATTCATAGAATTTAGCACAGAAGTAGCGCACACAGCTGGCGCAGAGAGGCAGCGTGCGCCAGCATGCACTAGCCGCGTGCGCCAAAACCCATTTTCACGCACAGCGTATTCATGGATACTTACGTCCATAACCAGCCGTGGCGCAGAGTGGCGCAGCAACCCTGCAGCAGCACCAGTTACACCCCAAACGCCGCCCCATGCGCCAAAAACATCGCACAAATCCCCTACATGGCGAAAAGGCCAGTGGACCAGCATACAGCCCCCCAACCACAAAAATGCGCTAAAAACGCCACTCAGCCCACATGTGCCAGCAAAATCATGCGTAAAACTCCCCACGCACCCCTCGGATTACGCGTACCCCACTCGCGCCAGCGAAATCGCATGAAAAAGTCCCTGCGCACCCCTGGAATCCCCATACCCCGCTCACGCCAGTGAAATCGCGTATTAAAACTCTCTGCGCACCCCAGGAATGCACGTTCCCCGCTCGTGCCAGCAAAATCATGCGTAAAACTCCCCACGCACCACTCGGATTACACGTACCCCGCTCGCGCCAGCGAAATCGCATGTAAAACTCCCTGCGCACCCATGGTATACGCGTACCCCTCTTGCGCCAGCGAAATTGCATTTAAAACTCCCTGCGCACTCCTGGAATATGCTTACCCCGCTTGCGCCAGTGAAGTCGCATGTAAAACTCCCCACGCACTCCTCGGACTATGCGTACCCCACTCGCACCAGCAAACTCATGTGTAAAACTCCCTGCACACCCCTGGAATACGCGAAATTGCGTGTAATTCTCACTCCCATACCCCGAGATTCACGCAGCAGTGTGGTGAGAAGCCACATACACCCCCTGCAGCCAGACCACGCCACAGGGGTCCACCCTACACCCCTCCCCATGCCCCACAGGCAGCCCATACACCCTGACCATGCCCCGCAGGCAGCCCATGCACTCTCCCCATGCCCCGCAGGCTGCCTATCCATTCTGACCATGCCCCGAAGGCAGCCTATCCACCCTCCGCATGCCCCGCAGGCAGCCCATCCACTCTGACCATGCCCCGCAGGCAGCCCATCCACCCTGGCCATGCCCCGCAGGCACCCCATCCACTCTGACCATGCCCCACAGGCAGCCCATCCACTCTGACCATGCCCCGCAGGCAGCCCATCCACCCTAACCATGCCCCGCAGGCAGGTCACATGGCACCATGCACTTGGGTGCCCCGACTCATGCCCCTCCAGCCCCCCCATTGATGGGCACCTGCCAGCAGGCCTTGACTCATGTGCCCCCACCAATTGACAGGCACCTGCCAGCAGGCCCCGACTCATGCCCCCCACAATTGACAGGCACCTGTAAGCAGGCCCCAACTCATGTCACCCCCACCCACCCCCAATTGACAGGCACCTGCCAGCAGGCCCCGACTCATGCAACACCCACCCCCAATTGATGGGCACCTGCCAGCAGGCCCGACTCATGTCCCCCCAAACACCACGTCATAACTATACAGACCCATGGTCCTAATGCCAACCCAAATCCCACACATCCACCCCCCCAGTACAAACATCCAATGATCCACTGCACCCACTCCTAGTAAATTACCCATTCCATGATAGTCAGAAAAGAACCAGCATGACCATCAACAAATGCCCTACAGAGCCACACAGTGGCAACACATGACTGAGCCAATGCTCATGGAGACATGCATGAAATAAATAATAGTAGACCACACCAATAATGAAGATTAATGAAATGTATTAAAAAGAAAACCAAATGACAAAATGAAAACCACACATGCAAATGAAGAAATAATGATTGCAATATGAAACATAAAGTAAAATCCAAGGAAAAATAAAAATCCTAATCCTAAACATGAAAAAAGAAAAATGGTCTATCCCCAAAGTCCACAGAAAGAAATCCTAAGTTCAAAAGCATTAAAAGGGTCCATTATCCCAAAACAAAAGGAAACCTACAAAAATCCCTATCAATAATACAACCATATACACAAAGCGGAGCAAACTCTGTGGACTCCAAATCATTAAAAAAAACAAATGAAACTAAAACCTAAATAACTATATACAAAGGCGGTGGGCTAGTCCGACGGCTCACTTTTTCATGTCCCAGGCCAGGGCATCATCGAACTCCACATCGATGTTCCGGAGGCAGGCCTCTTCCCTGGCCTCGAGGTCTCGCAGGGGTGCAGCCATGGCCTCCTCCAACTCCCTTTGTGAGTTGCTTCGAGGCACTCAGCCCGCCTCAAAGCCCGGTGCATGGAGTTCTCCGCCCTGAGCACTGTGAGCTGTGCCCTCTCTTCCCGCCGCCACTCTGCACCTATTCGCTGGCCCAACCTCTGCCACACGGAAGACACTCCCAATCCTGGGTCCTCCTGCCTGCCGGCCGATGCCTGCCCTGATGATGTCAAGGGCCCCGAGGCCACATGCCTCCTATGCCGAGCATTCCACCACCTTTCTGCTGCCTGCCACCGCCACCTCGACTGCCTCCAGGTAAATGGCAACACCCGGGACCATCGTGCAGGTGTCCTACTTGTATGTGCCTGCACATCGTCCGTTGCCAGGGGTGCAGTTGCTGGGGTGACCACCTGTGCTGGAGCTCCGACTCCCGACTGTGGCAGGGATAGGATCTCCACCAGCCTAGCTGCGTTGGTTGGGGCAGGTCCACAGGGGGCCCTGGTGGCATCTGGGCCGGAAGACGGCACAGAGAACGTTTGGCATATAGTGTGCACAGAGGAGGAGAGGGCCGAAAGACAGAGCGGCACATGGAGGAAACCCCCGACCATGAGCCCTCCCAACTGGACCACGTTGTCACACATCTCTTCGTGATGACGTCCGTGGTCCCCCCAGGAAGCACGCACGTCATCACGAAAGTCACGTGCGCGCAACGCGACACCAATCAGGACAGACTCAATCCTGTCACAGGTCCCCACGTACGCAGGTAGAGGAGTGCTAGATGACATGGACCTCCCCCCTGCCTGCGGACGGGCCTGGGATGGGGCATCCCTGCTGGTGCATGGTGATGCAGTCACAGTGTCAGGGACAGTGACATGCACAGGCCCCTCCACGGTGACCTGTGCTGCCTCCTGCCTCTGCCCCTGGACTGCACCACTTGCACCAGTGGTACCAACTCCACCAGGCCCATGTGTGGCTTGGAAGCAGTCTCCTCCTCCTCCGTACACAATACCAACCTGGATGGCTCTGCACCGTCTTCCACCGTCACCAGCCCCTGTGGGGGTTCACCCGCCCCTTCCACTGATGCCGTAATCACGGCCGAGGCACCAGTCCCCTCGCTCCCAGATCCTAGAATTTCCTGGGAGGGTGACTGGGCCTTGCGTCTCAGGCCGGTGGAAGCGTCCCTGCCGCTTTCCTCCACAGCGCCGTCTCCGCCCTCTTCTTCACTCACCACTGTGTAAAGGGAGACATTGAACACAAGCAGCAGGGTACTGTACAATAGTCCCCTAGACACAAAGCAATAGCACATGAGTGGCACTGTCAAATGTCACTTGCATCATGTCCCTCCACAACACATGGGCCAGTGCAGGAAACACATATACATGGCACATGCAACAAACATTTGCATCCATGTCCAAGGCACTGTAGAAACATCCAATGGTGGGCTGAAACTCACATGCATCGTGGGACATGCTGATCACATGCACACACATCACCGGAGGGTCATGCATCTGGCCCCGTATATCCCCAGACACAGTGGATACAAGGATGACTAGGCTGTATCAGTGAATCAACACATCGTCAAGGACATGTGTCATGCATTCATGGTGTTTACAAGTCACTCACACACTACTCAGACACACGCACATATACACCATGCATGTCCATGACAGCAGCACCCATCTCTCACACCCCAAGCATGTCCGAGTACAGACACAGGCATGCATACATGTGTGCATTCTGCATGCTGCTGCGCATGATGCATTGTAACACATACACCATCCATGTGGGTTACGCCTGACTGGACTCACATGCAGCACCATCACGTCCCTGCACACACACACATCCATACATGACCCATGTCACACATACAGCCAAGTAGCTAACTACCACCACACTGCAATATGCACTGTTTTAAACGGGAATGCAAGGGCACTTACCGCTCGACTCCAGACGGGCCTGCATCCTGAGGATCTGGTAGTGAAGCACTGGGTGAATGCACTCCAGGACCCTCATATGCTAGGTGGTAAGGTGGTCCCGGTGCCCCACTGCATCCGCTGCATTCAAGAGGCCTCACAACCATGGCACGGATGTACTAATGCCAATGGGAGCTTTGCCCCACTGCATCCTCTGCGTTCAAGAGGCACTGGGCCTTCTTGAGGGTCCTGGACTTGTAGTCCTCCCAGTGCTTCTGGATGTGTTTGATGTCACGGGGTGCCACCCCCTCCGCGTTGATGGCACCCACTATGTCCATCCAGATCCTCTTCCGTCCTTCCTTGTCAGCGCGCGATGGTGTGAAGAGGGCATCATGCTGCCCCATGACTTGCTCCATTAGGATGCCAACTTCATTTGCATTGAAGCTGACAGCCCTCCGCCTCTCCGCTGGGGGGTTGCCACTGGTGCCGGATGGTGTTGCGTCGGACATGGCAACCCCCAAGGCAGGTGTGGGTGGGCAACTGGGTCCTGGGGCTGGGCTGTGGAGCTATGGAACACCAGTCGGGAGTCTTCTGTTCCAGCAGGGGTGGTCACAGCAACTGGACCCCTGTAGATGGCTGATGTGCAGGCACCAAATGGCACGGAACTGTTGGCAGCAGGCAGGCAGGCAGCAGCAGATGGCTTGTAGGAGGCTCCCTAGGGATCTGGGGGGGCAGGAAAATGGCCTTCTGGGCAGGAGCATGGTCTTCCATGTGTTGTTGCGTGGCCAGCTTGATGCAGAGTGAATTGGCACGTGAAAAAACAGCATGTCAGCATGTAATTCGAGGAAAGGGCCTTAGCGTGTAAGCGCGTAAGTGGCGTAACACGCGCGGGCGTTTCCTTCTGCACGTGTTAATGGTCCGCACAGGTCTGCAGCGCGCTGTACGTGCTTTCAGTGTCAGTGGAGACGGAAGCATGTGTTTTTCTTACTTTGGGGTTCACACGCGATTACTTCACAGCGGTTACAGTGCCTACGTGTATTTCTTTTCCAGCAGGCGGTGAGTCGCTCACGCTATTACACGCTATTTTTACCACTGCGGGTGCCCCTGTTTCTCACGTACCCAATTTATTGAGGTCATAGTAGCCCGCGTCTTAATCGCGTACGCTTTTTTGTGTTCCTGGGTGCCACACTGTACTGCGCAAGTTTTTTTTACACACACGTGGGCTACAGGTGTTGCGAATACGTTTTTCTTGTTTTTTTGGTGTTCCTGAGCGTTGCGTGATTGTCATTTATCACCAGGGTCCACAGGCAGCCTTGCAGGAGCACAGCGGTGTGTCTACCATCACGTACCCTGCCACCTTCACCCCAATTGACCAGGACACCTGTTCAGTGCAGCTCCCATTGGCATTAGTACATCCGTGCCATGGTTGGGAGGCCACCAAAGGTTAAGGGGGGCTCAGTTGGGCGTCCTGCCAGTGTTGGGAGTGGGCAGGCACGTGGCCGGGGTGACCAGTGTGTATGTGGAGTACAGGGTGGCCAGGGTGGCCATAGAGCAGAAAGAGGCAGGGGTGCACCATAGGGGCAGGATGTCCAGCCACTTGCTGGTGCAGCCATGCCACCACCCCCTGCGGCTCCAGGTGATGCTGTAGTTGCATCCAACCCTGGCACCCTTGCGACCCGACAGTAAGTAGCATGTGCTGACACGGGCCCACCAGTAGTGGTAGCTGCAGGTGCAGCTGTGGTGACCACCACATAGCCTGCCACCCACCAGCGTTACTCGTAATATGGCGGTACGGTATGGACGGTGCCAGTGACATACCGGCACCATCTATGGCGTACTGCCATACTCATAATGACCCCCTTTGTATGTGTGGGAGATTTTTGCCAAGTGAGTTTCTCAGGTTTCATGTCAGGTGTGAATGTCTCATGCCTGTTTACATTTCTCACATTGCACTTAATGACGATAGTGTCATGTGTTGTGCATTTGGTTGGCTGTTCAGCTGTTGCATGCCATGGCATTGAGGACAGGGGTCATGGGTGTTGGGAGGATCTGGGTGACATACCAGTGATTTACATGGCCTGTTTTGCAGGGGGGTGGTGGGATATGCACCTTGCATGTGTTCCTTTTGGTCACACCAGATTGGTTATGTTTAAGTAGCTAGGGACGCACACAATGTAGCACTTCTGTGAAAACATTCTCAGGGTGGTAAGGTTGTGACAGTTGACTGTCTCTTGGTCCTTATCGATTGTCACCTGGTATGTGCCAGGCCTGTGTGCACTCCGCAGGGGTGGGAGTTTAGGTGAAAAATGTGGCCACAAGCTGGGTCCGGGCTGCTTCGCCATGTACCCTTTCCCCTCCCATGAGCAGCACCTGTGCATGTGGTTGAGGATGTGGAGGCACCACCATGTCCATCTGTACGCCCCGCCGTGTTCCGACATTGTGCAGGGCACATGCTGCCACAATGATTCTGCACACTACTGGGGGTGCATATATAGGAGCTGGGCGCCAGAACGGTCAAGGGAGCATAAGCGTGACTTGAGCACTCTGAATGTGCGCTCCACTATGGCCCTGGTTGCAATATGGGCTGTGTTGTATCTTACCTGGGGTGGTGTGGTGGGGTTACGTATTGTCATTATATTGTGGGTGCTCAGAGGGTAGGCACTCTCCCCTGGGGAGTTGGTTTTGTGTATTTGTCTGTGTGTGACATGCATGCATGTGCACAGACATTTGTACTCACCTATGAGCCATGTGTCGCTATGCTTCCCAGCTTCCAGGGCCCGGCTCAGGACGGACATTCTGTATATGACACTGTCATGGGTGGACCCTGGATAGTTTGCATAGACAGAGGTGATGATTCCCTTGGCATCGCATGCAACCTGCGCGTTTATGGAATGCCAGTGCTTGCTGTTGCGGTAGATGTTTTCAGTGGCCCTAGGTGGACGTAAGGCCACATGGGTGCAATCCATGGCACTGAGCACTTTGGGAAAGTGTGCCACCCTGTAGGAGTCCATGACCACGGCCTGCCTTTCTGCAGGTGTTCTGTGCATGTATATGTGCCTGCGGACTGAGGGGCGCGCAGTCATGATTGCCAACACCTGGTGTAGGCAACGTGACTGTGTGGGGTGTGAGACGCCCCCCACTATGGCAGTTGTCTGCTGAAATGACCCAGTGGCCTAAAAATGTAGTACATTGAGCCCCTTTTCTAAGGGGCTCAATGCTTGGGAACACAGGGTGGGTGATGTGACTTCATCCTCGCACTCAGTGACCAGGTCTAGGATGATATGAGGTGGATACCTATACCTGCCATAGACCTGGTCATTAGGCATCCCAAAAAGGCTGGTCCCGGTCAAAAAAATGCAGGGCATGGCTATTCTCTTCCTCCTGCGGTGTCCCATGATCACTGCTGCGAGGAATGGGACATTCATTGTAGCTGTATATACTTATTTGTTCTTTGCGTGCACTTTTATGTTGTGCGGGGGCGCTTCCACCTGCTTTCGTGTGGCGGACGTATTTGTGCATGTACGTGTGTTTTGACTTGCGCAGTTTTTCCCTATTTGATTCCATGAATACGTGTTGTTCACTAGCGTGTGGGCGTTGCGTGTGTTTCCCAGCGGTACTTCCCACGTTACGCCTACATTTTCACGCATTGTTCCCCATTCCCTCTGTTCCGCCCCCTTTTTAGGTGTGTGCGCAAGAAGTTGTGCGCTTTCCCCGTTCCTGTCATGCACGCGTTTGGAAAGTCACAGTGAGGTGTAGGGTTAGCGCGGATTTGGCACACATCCCGTGAAAAACACGCGCAGGGCCTTCCATGAATCGCACGCGTGCGCTAGCTTTTTCACGCTTGCGCCACCAATTTCGGCACAAATTTGTTCCATGAATTACCCCTAATGTGTCTACTGTGAGTTCAACATACCGCATTTGTTGTATTGCATGGGATTCAATCCTTTAACAGTCTGGGTCAATTTACGGAACATGCAGAAAACAGATGGAAATAAAATGTCCTGTCTCAATGAGAGACCGTGTGAAGACAGCAGATACACGAGCAGCAAAGCAAAATTTGGCTCATAACAAACAGGTCGAAGTAGTTTGAAAGGCAGAGTGGATACACTTCTCCACTATTTCCAAGCCCCTTCCAGACCCCCAACAGACCATGCAAGACCACTCATCAACACTCCGCTAATCAGCGGTGCCAAGCGGATTATGTATGTATTCAGGTCTGCTGGGAGACAGGCACCTCTTCCTCCAAGTGAAACAATTGTAGAGAGACTGCCGGGGGGGGGGGGGGGGACCACAAAAGACCACTCGTCACCACTCTGCTAATCCGCGCAGCTCTCCACGCTGCCAAGCAGATTATTTATGTTATGTATTTACTTATTAGGTGTCGAAATCCTGCAGGCATCGGAAAAACGAAACATTTACACAATAAGGACGGACACCAATAACAAAACAAATAAAGTTCCAATAGTCTGGTTTGAAAGGGTGGATAGTTACTCGAAAAGCAAGGTTTCTAAAGATGTTCTGAAAATTCTTAGGTCAGGTTCAGTTCTCAGAGCAATAGGAAGTGAATTCCAGAAGGTGGCTTTAACTTTAAAAGATCTTCCAAGTCCCTTTGCACATCTATGGTCTGTGCAAGTAATCTGCATTTTCTTAGCAGAGCGCATTGCTCTCGATGGAAAATATTGTGGAATTGAGGATTTTAAATAAGCAGGAGCCTGTCCAAAAAACACATCTATGAACCATGGTTCATGCTTTAAAGTTGATGTGTTCCTGAATAGGGAGCCTATGCAGGTTTTGTCCGTACTTTGAAATATTTTCACATCTTGAGACTTTCTTGACTATGCGTTCTGCATCATTTTGCAACACTTGACATTTTTTCCTACTGCAATTTGAGGCTCCAATCAATAGAGAATTGCAGTAATCAAGCCTTGAGATAATGGTAGTCTGGGTGATGGTCATGCTGTTGGTTTCGGAGATATAAGGGCAAATGCTTCTAAGAAGACAAAGGTGGTAGATACAGTTTTGGCTCAACTGGTTGATGTATGCATCAAAGTTCAAAGAAGCCTCCAGCTGAATACCTAAGGTTTTCACCTTGGGCTGTACAGGGATGGCGTTGTCTCCAATTGTAAAGCTCTTAAAAGCAGGGCTCAGTTTTGCCTGGGCCTGTATTTGAACCTAAGATAAGGAGTTCTGTTTTATTTTCATTAAGGCAGAGCCAATTAGTGGACATCCAACGTTCTATCTAATAGCAGATGTTAGTAAGAGCCACGGAATCTGTTGTGTCTTCCCCGGTAGATTCTATAACCAACTGGGTGTTAACCACATAGTTTGTAAAAAACACACCCAGATCATTCAGAAGGGAACACAGAGGCCTGATGTATACATTGTACAGTATAGGAATTGGGGCTGTTAGAGAGCACACCGATCCCCACTGAATTTTAGATTCCCAATCAGATAAAAAGGAGTGGAACCAATTAACTGCCCCCTCAGAGCAAAGGCATAGGTGACGTAGGGCGTGAAGGAGGCGTTCATGATCCACCAAATCAAACACCGCTCACAAATCCAGCAGAACAAGCAGCCCCATTTTAACTTTTTCAGCAATTTTCAGCATGTGTTTGGAGGTTTACTAATGCTGTCATGGTATTATATCAGGGCCTGAAATTCGATTGTCTATAGTGGAGTATGTTGTTGGATTCCAATTGTGTTTCAAAATGTAGACAGGCAAGTTTGCCGAGAATCTTAAGAAGGAAATTGCAATTTGTGATTGGTCTAAAGTTGCCAGGATCCTTAGGATTCAAGTTGGGTTTTTTCAACAACGGTGTGAGCGAGACAATTTTGATTGACGTAGGAGCCTCAAATATACATTCACAACTCTAGTCAAAAATTAAGCAAATACATCTTTATGCTCTAATATTATGTATGCATTCAAGTCTGCTGGGAGACAGGCAACTCTTCCTCCAAGTGAAACAACTGTAGAGAGACTGCCAGGGACCATACAACACTACTCGTCACCACTCCACTAATTTGACTTTTTATTCCACTCTCACAGATGAGATGGAAATGGAAATTAATCTTTACATATTATGCTATTTTATGTTGTACTTATTTTTATGTTTGCTTCAAATTGCAGACCATACACAACATCTTAAGAAATTACAGCAGAATAAAATGTACTTTGAAAATATGCATATATATTTTATTTAAAAGGAAATAGTCCTAAAAGTAGAAAATGTAATGAATGTAATCAGTGCTTTTATCAGCCAAGTCATATATGATGTTATGTCTGATGCCATCAGGGATGTAATCAGTGTTGTCATATATGATCTAATTAGCAATGTGACCAGTGATGTCATCAGTGTTATCATCTCTGATGCCATCATTGTGATCATACACTGCGCAACAGGGGGCGTGAAGTTAGGGTGCCTTTGCTTGAATTCTCTGCCGAATTTCCCGGGGGTGTTGCATTACATTTTCACCTTAACATCCCCGCAACAAAAGATTCTTCACGGAATATATATATGTACAAAGAAAAAGCTTTAGTTGCATGGACATTAAGATGAGAACTTAACGCAACAAAATCCCTGAAATTCAGCTAAAGCCACTTTAACTTTGTGCCCCCTGTTACGCAGCCTTCGACCACAATGATGAAATCACATGATGGCATCACTGATGATATCACTGGTGACATTGCTAATTGCATCATAAATTATATCAATGCTTATTTAACTAATGGCATCAGAGATAAGATCACTCTAGGTATTTGCCCATATTTAGACCACCTTTATGTTTCTACAAATGTGATATTAGCATTTTAGAATCGTTCATAACAATGAGTACATTTTTTAAAACAGTAAACAGCTACAGATGAATCATATCACTTGTGAAGCTTTCCTTTGTAGTATGTTGGTAAAAGATAATGGGCCTCATTACAAGTCAGGCGTTAAGGGTTTAACGGCGCCGTCTGCGCCGTTAACCCTTAACGCCTGATTATGAGGTCCTGGGTTTTAACGCCTGCTTTTTGCAGGCGTTAGAACCCATGCCGCAAAGTGACCTTGGTGCTAAGTACGGTGCCGCAATTTGCGGCACAGTACTTAGCGCCTTTCCCCATTCCCATTATGCCCTATGGGGAAAAAATGGGAATGGGGAAGGGCAAATGGGGAATTACCGCCCCACTCACCTTGGAATGAGGCGGTAATTCCGCCATCCACCATGCCGGAGTCCGGCATGGACCATGGTGCGAATAGCACCATGGTCCACCGCCTGACTCGTAATGAGGCCCAATATCTGAATTATAAATAGTGCACTGATTAGAATGTTCCTGTTTATGCGAAATATATCTAAGACATGTTCGCTATAATGTAGTCTATATATACATTTACAAAGAAATAAATAGAAAGCGACACATGTTGAACCCTAATTATTTACGACATTTTAAAACAAGCATTCGTAAATACTCAATTGTTTTATTGTAAGAAAAATGTGTACACATATAATTTTCTAAATGACATGAGAAGTGCTTTAGAACAATGAACAACTAAGTATTAGAATATATTTGAAGAATTTTCATGTATGGGTATTTAAAAAAGGGGATTATTACTCTAAATGTATATAGGTATGGAAAAGAAATGAAGTTTTAAAATTCAACATTTGCTTGAAAACATGTACATAGATGTATATTTCTTTCTGTGTGCCTTTTGTAAGTGATTAACATGTTAAAAATGAAATATAAAAATACAGTACAAAGTAAAAGTAATCTGTAAATAGTATCCGATTCTCTAATACATTGACTTGTGTGTATGCCATAGATGATGTTGTTAGTGATGGCACCAGTGATGTAATCTTTGATGTCATCATTGTGGTCGTAGGCTGTGTAAGATGGGGCACGAAGTTAAGGTGGCATTAGCAAAATTTCAGGGGTTTTGTTGCGTTAAGTTCTCTCCTTATACCCCTACAACTAACGTTTTTTCCTTGAATTTCAAGGGTTTTGTTATTCCATACATAATTGACATTAATAATACATAAAATTGGTGGGCTAATGAAAATCATGTATCATGTGTAGGAAGTAAAATGAAAAGAAATTGTGCAACCGCATTCCCTCCCACGAATGTGGTAACAAAAAATGGACACATAAAGATATACCTAGCTTTGGCAATTGGCTGTATGTTCTGAAACAGCCTTACGCAAGGCGTATACAGTGCCACCTCGCACCTCAATCAAGCTGTGACAGGTTTTGTGCATCACAATAAAGTTAGAAAGTTCAGGTGCAAGCAGGATGGATTGAGGTTGTCTAATAATTGGTGGAAAATAGCTAGTAATCAGATTGGAAGTCTGTGGTGCAGATGATAAATACTGCTGAGCTGATCTTGATCCATGCACTTTAACCTTATGTTTCATATCAACCTTCCAATAAGATTCAACCACTTCATCCCAATGAACATGGACAAGATGTTGCATTAACATGAATGTTCCCAAGTTTTGCAACAACTTGTGATAAGGTCCCCTCCAAAAAACCTTACCACAGAAATTAAACATGACCTCCTCAATCTCCCTTTTGCTGTGTTTTTGTCCTTTACACGGAAATATTGTCAACTGTCAGAAATGTTTTTTGTGCACTTTGGTACTTCCGTGGTGAAGCCACCCACACCACCTCATCATTACTGATGTTCATAGATATTTGGAAATGCTGGACCGTGAACTTTTAAGCTGCAATCCCCCCTACCTTTCTTCAGAATTTCTTTTTTAAATACCAACAAAAATACCAAAATATATATATGTTCCTTTTAATTTTAATGACCTTTGTTATATGTTTCATCCATATGTGTTTTCCTTCCCTGTCAACCCCCACCCCTTAAATTCTCCCAAAACAGCCCTTTAAGGGCCACCCTCTAAATTAAAAAGAAAATCAAATTAAACACAGATTGCAGAAATATATTAGAATATCTATTGTAATTTATTTTATGCAGTTTGAGTGACTGTGTGTAGGTAGCCAAAGAAAGGACACACACCCATTCGAAAGGAAGCATTCTAATGACAATGTAGAGATAATTATCATATTTTAAAATGAACATTGATTTCAAGAAAACAGTATTCCGCACTGCACACAATTATCTGTACAAATAAACAATTTCCATTTTTTTCTCCCAAACATGATGTGTACATTTTCAGATGGCAATATTAACTTCTTATGAATGTATGTGAGCAAACAAAGGACGCACATAGATTTCACATTTGTTAGGTTCTTAATGTAGCTTGTGGTAAGTGTTAATACATGTGCACAATCTACCTATTACTTGAAATATTGGTATGAATAGACTTTAAAAAGATGTATACTCAAAATAATGTTACAATGTTTACATGTCTTCATAAATTTATTTGTAAAACTGAATACATACTCAGGTTATAGGTCTTGGTTTTCTGGTTATGGTTGCATAAATGAATCTGCAAATGTTTATTTATTTAATATTGAATAATTTGTGTACAGAATTGAAACACAACTTCATTGTAGGAAAATGACTTTATAAGTGCACTATTGACAATGTTGGCACTTCTAGTTAAAATTTGCTGATTTAAAACCAAGTTTGTAGTTGCCTGAATGGCTAGTGTAGTTGAGATAATCATATAGAATGTATTGTATCTATAATGCACTGTAGATACTGCTTCTCTTTGACATTGTTATTCTTTTAAGTTGTCATATAGAGATATGTGTGTAAGTGAGATCATATATATATATATATATATATATATATATATATATATTATTGTTTAATATTTTAGATACGTTAAAGAGATTTTTTGTTCTACAATGAGAAGTGTTTTTAGAGACAAGTCAATCTACTTCTGTACGCAGCCATGTTGTGAAATGTCCACAGTGAATTGATGTCCCCTCATGAAAGATAATTTCACACATCTTAAAAGTGTTCTTAGTAATAGAAACTTGACTTTTTACAAAATGTATTATTGAAATGTTAATTTTCCTACCATCTATGCTGTCTCTTTGAAACATAATCAAACCATACTCATTAAAAGAACTAGACTTTGCAGTGTAGATTGTAAATTACAACCGCAGTCACTGCATTGCATGTCATGAAATGCTTTAGTCATAAGATCAGAAACATTTACACTTTTCTGATAAGAAATAGGAACATATACAAATCTTTTCAGAAATATCCTGAGTACTGCAATCTCTCTTACATTGTGGGCACATATGATTCCACTTGTAAGTAATTCCTACATATATATCTAAACAAAGTTTCTTGCAGTAATTAATCAAAGCCAGTCATTAACAATTCTTGCTTGACTAGCTTCCTGAATATTTTGAGAAAATTGTTGATTTCCACTTGATTTCAGCTACTACATTTCGGATTAACACTGCCCAATGTGTACTGTGTGGTATTTCATCTACAGATATTTGAAGAAAAGACAGTTCCACACATCGCTGCTTGTCTGCTATGAAAGTTATTTCTTATATCAATGGTGTCATTTGAAACAACATACCCAAAATTTCATTAGAGTAGCATTCAATTCATGTTTCATTACTAAATCTACAATGGCAGTATGTCATACTGGAATGACATTCCAACTGTTGTAGGCTGTCTTGTTTTTTAGTATTAAGAGGATTGATTTTATTTGTATGTAGTTTTACCGATTCCTTATATTTCCTGGTTAAGCGCATAGCAGGTACAGGTATAAGGTTCCGGTTGGAGCAGACAGTACACGTAACCTATTATATACTTCAATGAAAGAAATGTCAGCTGCCACTTTTCTTTCATCAAATTTGATCAAAAATAAGCCATCAATATTTTTCATATGTGACAGAACTACATATGGCATTCCTTCTTTGAACACTGTATTGCCAATGTCAATCAGTGCTGCTTCTAAACTCAAGCCTTGTAATTTATGAATAGTAATTGCAGACGATGAGTCAATGGAAATTGGGCTGTTTTCAAAAAGTCATCCTTCCAAAGCATGAAATGTGCAGAGGTCCGAGAAATCCATTTAGTTTCTTCTACACGATCAAACATAACTTTAAAATGTTCACTATTTATACTCTGAGGAAAAGTGTGAAATGCAATCACTCTTCCCATTGCCCATTGACTAGACTAATTTCTACATTCAAATTGCTTTTTACCATTACCCGTGCATTGATGCACAGTTTTAAAACTGCTTCTTGACCTACTGTTTTAGAAATTGGATTATCTAGTTGAACTAATTAAGCTTTTGCTCTTTTATCCAACTCTAAAGGCATAACATGAGCGCCTAAAACATCACATAATTTTATTCCCACAATATTTTGCTTCTCTGACAGCAGCATTGTAGAGATGAACGTGTTAGACTCTGCAAGTGTACACATCAAAGCAACACAAGAAATATTTATTTCCTGAAGAATGAACATGACATCAGATGCAGTACACTCTGCATGAAACATGTTAGAAATCAGTCTTCCCATTAAGACTGCTTTCACATTCTCCACAAAAACACCTACACAAATCTTATTAAGCATTTCTGCATACTCTAATTATGCAGAATGCCTCATATTAAAAGTCCATGGAATTCAAAACTATTGCAAAAGTTAAACTTACCAATACTCCCTATAGTTTTTATAACTATCCTTAGATTGCAGCATCTTGAAAACTGGTTCACCTTTCACAGGAGTAAATTGTAACAAGTCACCAAAAACAAGTACATGTTTACCTCCAAACAAAACGTCATAGTCAGGCTTCAAAACCTCTTGCATTCGCATGTAAATGAAAGCTGGGATCAAGTTAGACACCATGCTTACTTCATCTAAAATCAAGGTATTCCATTTTCTTAGACCTTTTCCTACTTCTTGTTCTGCACTTGATACAAGCTTTCCATACTCTAGTTTGTTGTCATGCTCCACTGGTAGCATCAACAGTCAATGTAAAGTAACCCCTCCTACATTGAATTGAACTGCTAAACCTTTTGGAGCAGTTACAATCCATGACAAAAAGCAATCAGTTACATTTTGGATAATAGCTCATAATAATAAATGCATACATTAACTAGATTTACCTGTTCCTGCTTGTACACTAACATACATCAAAAGAGGTTAATGTTGGACACAAGAACATTCATGCTTGTCATGCTGTAAACCATGTAAGAACCTATCTTTGATTTTATAATACATTTATTTTTCCTCTATATTAAGTTTACTATCTAATCATAATTTGTGTCTGCAATTTAAGTTTGTTGCATTGTATTTTTTACTTCTTCTATGGCAAGCTCAACATCATTTGAATAATTGGCTCACCAAGGACATTTTGACTTCCTTGTGCAGAATATTTACTGCCCTGAGGAGACTCTTTTGTCAATTCAGCGGCCAAAAGTTCTTCTTGTTGTAGTTATTTGTCCAGTAACTCCAAATACTGCCCAAATGGTGGATATTTAATTAGAATTTCTTTAGCAAAAATGTATTCTTCAAATGTTTTGAAAGCTTCCAAGCAAATCACTGTCTACACACCATGGGAAGAACAACTTCAAAAGGCACAAATTAAATAATTCCTTTTTCTCTGCAGTTTGGCAAGACAGTTTCATGTGGTTGATGAGACTTGCCTTCTCATGTTTCACTAGACAACCAGTACATCCATGTATTTTAAACTGTCCTCTGTCATGTTTGCTTCAATATTTCGATATGAGTAGTATTGTGCTACTTCATATAAACAAAGATCCCCCAACTCTACAGAAAGATTTGGATAATATGTATCAATCAAGTAAGTTTTCAAAATGTCTGTACTGTCGTGTACTGTTTCAGCTAACTGCGGAATTTCGCTCAAAGGCTTCAGTACCCAATTTCTAGAACTAGCTGGGCCAACCCTTAGCCAAAGTACATTAATGCTAGGTCCATACAGAGGCAAACTAATTAGCCGATCTACAGATTCATAGCTACCACACTCTCTATGTGAGAGCATCTTCAGACCAAAGCTTAGAAGTTTCTCAGACTTTTATCTGCTGATAAGTCTGTCCATACCTCAGCTGCATTGCTCTTTTCAGCTTTTGACATGCATGCTGCAACATAACAAGCAACAGCTGTAGTATCATCAACAATATATAGTACACATCAGTATTTGTATGCGAAAGCTGAGCAATGACAGGATTCTAATCATTAATGAATTGGCATAACATATCTCTTTTTAACTTATAGGTATTTCTCTTTCTCTTTTTGCAACCTCTAATTTTATTCAGCTCCCAATCTGATTCCATTACAACAATGTGGAAGAACACTATAGGATGGCCAATTTCCATCAAAATGTACAAACCCATGGCCTATGAAAGGCGTGCCTGTGGTCACTCTCTTCCACTTCTATTACTTCCTCTGTTCCAGCCACCTCCACCCAGCTTCATCCCATCCTACCTATACCTAATCTGCATGACTGCAAAGTAATATGTTTGAAACATGATAATTGTATTATGGTGTTTAAATCGCACCCTACATGTTTACAGAAGAGGTATTTTAGAACACCAAAGCAATTGCTGTCACTAAATATATATATTTATTTATTTATTTATTTATTTTTTTCCCAGTGGCAATTTCTTTATCCCCTTATTTTACAAAAATAAAAACAGAAAAAAAGCTCCATATAAAAAGGGTACGCACAACAAACGCATTCTTCAAACATTAATTGTAGACTAAATTTGTATTGATGAAGCCCATAGTGTGCCTGTATTTATTGGGGCAATATGCACCAGTAAAACCCTTCTATTTCTTTACATAATAGGATTTTACACAACTAACACCATTCCTATATTTGTTATGAGTGTATCTTTAAAAATAGAATCAATCAAAAATAGTTTTCATGAAATGAAAGACTAGGCTTCACAAAACAACAAAACAACAAAAGAAGACAATATATTTTCTCTCATAGATAACCACACAGTAACATACTCCTGCATAAAACATCTTTTTAAAGCAGATACATGCTCAGATCACCCAAGATAACTCTTTAATAAACAACATAAGAGATAATAAATAATTGTAAATAAAACCACATTTCTACTGCTCTGTGATCATTCTTTTATTTTGAGTGCAGGTAGTATACTTAGTGATTCTATATCATGCACCTCAGTGAAATACATTTTCTATCCTAATAAACAACTTCCAACAACTGTTCTCACCCATATTCTACATGCCCAACAGTACCACTTCATTGTTAACTAATTCAGTAAGATACAAAAAATCACAAAGCCCCATTATCAACATATTATACAATAAAACCTTCAACAAAACAGTGACAAACAACTAATAAATGCCAATACTATTTAGTTACAGGTAACATCAAATGCACCAAGAGTACTGCAGTCAAAATAAGAAAAGTAGACAAAATGGTGGGTTTTATACTTTCCAAAATCAAAAGCAGAAAAAGAGGACTATATTGTAAGGAAACTAATAAAATGGGTGACACATATTCACTGCAACCTATCACAAATAAGTACACATTTACAACATTAACACCAGCCAATTACAAATACCGAAAAACATACAAAACCCTGCCCAGCAACTCTCTTAGCTGTGTCTATTTGATGCAGCTACAAATCGTGCCATGTAGCCGCAGGTACACATACATTTCCTACAAACACAAAATCAAACTAAGCCAACCTTCAAAACTTCAAATACACCTAAGCACATAAAATAACAAACACAGGTAATATTCTAGCTGTATCATTGCAAAGCACCGAAGGGGGATATCTGTACTCCTGCTCCCTATAAAGTGGAGGAGAGGCAGAGAGCACCCCAGCCAAGATTCTCTATGCAGTAGCTATAGTCGAGCAATCAAGGCTTAGGCTCTCAGGAGGTGATGCAGGCTGGTTCTTAAGTACAGTGTAGCCCCTAAGCACCGACTGCGGAATATCCACACACTAAGTTAGTGAAAACATAGTCTTTATATAAATAAGATTCACATTATATACACAATCACAATAACAAACTTGTACTCTGTCAATACTATATTGGCAAATATCTACAAGTCTACTATGCAGTACCACTCGTATATATCGATTCCTTTGAAATTCATCAACTGCTAACAGTTCAAATGACATACAAATCAGATGGTAAGATGAATTAATGATCCCAAAAGAAATAAGAAACACTGAAGATCATCTAAAATTCAGGAAATCACTAAAAACCTGGCTCTTCAGCACCACAGACTAAATCTGGGAACCAAAACCGGAAAAAGGTCGACTAAGCCGGAAAGGACACGGACATCCCCGACCCGAGAGGGTAGCTCCCACGGCACCTGGACGGGTGACACCGGATAGATTGGAACGCAGGTGGCACACACAGAGACTGAGTCAACTATCCCAGACAATCCAACCAACACTTTCGCCCGCCCCTTAGTTGCCGCCAAGTACCACAGTAGCGTGGAATTGTCAAGATATTGGCTATCACCACACTACCTGAGTGGTTTACATAGGCAGGTACACTGGCCACAGGAGTAGGAAGGGAGGATAAGGGGAGCTATGAGAGAGCATGTTAGAGGTGGGGGTCAGAGGAGTAAGGAACCCTGTCTACCAGTCGGACCCAGATCAGGACAGAGCCGCATCAGGGGAGACTACACAAGCCGAGTGCCTCAATACAGGATTGAGATGCAAACTAACCAACCCCACTAACAATTTCCCTTTCTGCATACACCTCTCAAACTCCAAACCAAACACAACCAAAAACTACAGCACAACAAACTGCACAAACTTCACTACATTGCAACAACATAACAAAAACACACATAGTCCTGCACAACAGTACACTACGACTACCGGCCGCAAACACCCCAGGCCCAGCCAATGGACCCACCGGGCTGAGGCCGCCAACAGCACATCACTTCTCTCTTGCACTTATCCTGCTTCCTCCCACTAACTCAACCTCCCCTCCTCTTTCATAGCCACCAGAGCACCAGGGGACCACTCCGGTGGTGATAGTGCGCGGTACAAATGTCCTTTTACATTAACATTAACATTAAAATAGACACAGAAAGAAAGCAGTTTAAATCAAGAAATGGCAGAACAGTTCCCCGTCTCCCTAGAAACAGTTCTGTGCGAGGATCCTCCCACCAGGGCAACCTGTAAATAAAGTTTATTTGACAAGCCCAATCCAATTATGCTTAATATAGTCTTGAGTCCTTGCTAAAAGGTTCCACGACCCCAAAGTACCTGGTTTCTTAAAGTTCTTCGGTGAGTCGTCGACAGGCCCTTCTTGAGTGCCCTCCCTTTGAGGTAGGAGCCACGGGTCATCGAGAGTCGGTGAAGATAAAGGGTGAACACTATCATTGCAGCAGCAGCTTCAGTTCTTGTGGTGCTCGTTGACGATCGGCCAAAAACATCCTGCAAGCTGAGACGTGCGGTGCACCTCAACGATGAGTGTTCATTGCCGCAAGGAGTCAATGAAGAACTTTGGCACAGCAAGGGCGTTGGGTCGTCAGTGTCTCTGCCGTCTTCGGGTGGCAGGGAATCCCACCGGTGGATTCTCCTCGGTCATTGGCAGACTTTACTTTCTCCAGCAGGATGAAAGCTGTCGATGATGATGAGCAAGGGAGTCCTTGTTGCAATGTTCTTAAGCAAAGGAGCACTGCGACTCCGCTCGGCGACGGCGGTCATCGATGGTGATGGACTTCAATGTCCGGGCGCTTCACTTCATGATTCCGCAGTAGTCCCCATCTCCGGTCGGCAGCCTTTCAAGGGTCTGACATCCAGGGAGCTTTGGCAAAGATCAGCTGGTGCATGATGGTCCCTCGTAGCTTGGGAAGAGGTCTCCTAGCCAGGTCCTCTCTTGGATCAGTTCCTTGACAGTTACGCAGCTTTCAGATAAGCGAAGGACAGCAGCAGCAATTCTTTTTTTTCCAGTGGGCTTCAAGGTTAAACTTCAGCTTCTGAACGATTTTCATCAGTGAGAGGCCCCCAGATATACTGTTGATCTCACATTCACTCTGCTGGGTCACACTCAGGCAACCAATCATTCAGAAGGGCCTTCATTCAGGCCATTCTTCTCCATCCAGACACTCACAACACGGAATGTGGATTTGGACAAGCACTCTACCATTCAGCACTCCACACAGCATTCATACCAGTTTCGGACAGGGCTGTCTCAGTCATTGTGTCAACCACCAGATACTAGACCCCCATAACATGAAATGTGTATTCATCACACACTCCATTCACCCAGGTCCCACCCCATGGGCGTACCCACAACATACAGTCATTGGGAAGTCTCCAGCCAGTCTCGCCTGGACTTCCCCACACTACCATATATGGAACTTCCACCCAACAGCCAGTCAGGGGGAAGGGAACGAGTCAGGGCTTCCCGGGACTTCGGGAATACAAAGTAACAGGCAAGAGAAAGCATGAGGCCACAGGGGCCATCTTGTTTCCCATCAGAAATCAACTAATTCCAATGGCAGGGCCTGGGTATCCCAAAATGGAGGATACTCAGAGCACATGTCAACTTCAGCATGGAGCTACCACCAGCCCATGCCCTTCTCTGTGGGCCACACACAGGTGTCCAAAAACATACACTAGGTGTACAGTGTTGTAGGCAACCCATAGGTTCCATAAGGGTCACCCAAGGGTCTGTTCACCACGACCAAAAAGAGGAAGAGCTGCACTGCCAGGAGTCCCACATGAACTCCTGTGCACCAAATAACACAGAACACACATGATAAAAGGAGTACAGGACAAAGACATTCAGGCCCTATTTATCCAATGCATTTCCAGCAACACACATACAAAATGAAAGTATATGAGCGTTGGCACTGATATTGTGTTGCCATACATAGAGGGATATCATAAATGGACACTGTTCCCAAAAACATACACTATGAGTACAGGGTCGTACTCCCACCCATGGTTGCCATAAGGGTAACCCAAGGGTCTGTTCACCAAACCAAAAAGAGGAAGAGCTGCACCACCAGGAGTCCCACATTAACTCCTGCTCTGAAAACAAGAAAAACAAGACAGAACACACATATTAAAGCATTAAAGGATAAGGATATGGAGGCCCTGTCTCTCCAATGCATTTCCAGCATCACAATCATCCACATAAACATATTTTGATTGCATATAAATGTATAGCACAATAGACACAGCTATTATTAAACTGGGTGTTTTTAGAATGAAACATCTGCCATCTTGTCTTTCTCTCGATGCGAGAAACAACCGAGGATATGGGAAAATGAAACGCAGGAAAAAAGCAATTTGCAGGTCATAAATATGCAAATGTCATCAGGCTAGAGGTGGTGGGTGTGGCTAGAGGACACCAGTGAACTTTGACAGTTGGAGGGGTGGTCTAGGGACTTAGTGTGCAACACAAACCTTTCTGGAGCCTTGGTTATAGCCTGCATCTCAAAGCAAATTGAATCACAGAAACAGTGTGTGTTGTGGGGGGAAGGGAGAGGGAAGGGGAGATGGGGAGGCTATCTGGGGTATGGGTGAGCTGGCATAGATTAGGGGGAACTTAGTGAGGGCTGTTTTCCCGATAATCACAGCTATATTCGGGGCTACAAAGGACTACAGATAGCCATGGGTAAGAGTAGTTTCCATGTCCTCACTTACAGGCTTTTTTAAATATATTTTGACAGCTATAGTGACATTGGGGGTGAAAACTCACTGGCCATGGCTCAGGCTGTGGCCAGTTGCACAGTTGCCACCAAGTTCTCCAATTCATCCAGGAGCCAGGATAGACCCTGCTGAGCTTCAAAGTGAAGAAGGGACCAGCCTCATCAGGCCATGTTGCCCGATAAATGAACCAAAGTTACAAGACCATTTAGAGAAATGGGCGGGTACTTTCCTTGCTTTGAAGCAAAGCAGCCAGTGTCAGTCCCGCTTTGAAGCTAAGCAGGGTCTGTTCCACTTAATGCATGGATAGGCAACCGAATGGGTATCCAAACAATTTTTTTTTAAATCCCTGCTACTGCCAGTCCTTGAATGTTTTGCACTCAGAGACCATGTTTGCCCTTTGCTGAATTGCATTCTGATATTTGTCGTCTCCCAGTCAATAATACAAATTAAAAATATATATTTTTACAGCAACAGTGGGTTTCCCATACCTGCAGTAACTGGGATGAACCATGCATAGCTTTAAAGCGAGGTAGGGGTAAGACCCTAAGGGCTTGTTGCCTAATAAATAAGCCCACCTTACAAGACCACTTACAAAAATATGGCCTAAGCGGGCTGGATACTGTCTTGCTTTGAAACTAAGCAGGGTCGGTCCCGTTTACAAAATGGATGGGATAAAGTCCACAGTCTCGAATGCTGTGTGTTTTCTTAGTTTTAAATATCTCATAAGACACAGCATCCGCATAATTTTCTTTTAAACCGTGCTACTGTCAGTCCTTGAAGGTTTTGCCCTCAGAGACAATTGTTTTGCCTTTTACTGTTTTGCATTCTGGTATTTGCAGTCTCACAGTCAAGATGGGGTGAATAATGCCACAATTGTACACTTTTTGCCTAACATAGTTCTATAAGGATTAATATATTTGAGTGTCCCTTTGGTATGTGTACTTTCCAAGTTAGCTTTATAAAGTAGAGTATTGTTGAAAGCCAGACATGGGGGTGAGGAGGGGAAATGATGAGAGGGCAAGTACGTCATGAGCATTTACCCATGATCTTGCAAAAGAATTTGCATTTCTGGACACTGGTGATGGTAGCTGCTTTTCAGGGCACCAGTTGAGGACACATGAGGGTGGACAGGCTAATGTATTTTCAGAGGGCGTTTGGAACCCCTTGGATTTTTTTGAGGTTGGCAAGCTTGCTCAAGTATTTGGCTACCAGGATTTTACTCAGGTTGTCATGTTCTTAGTGAAGTGCAAGTCCACCATCACTTGTTAAGTATTGGGATTTTGTTTACCGGGGAATATTTCATGACAGACAGCTGGGTTTAAAAGGGGAGAACCTTTTATACCTTGCCAGAATATTTATTGGAACATTTCCTCTCAGATCATTTTTCTGGTGTTCATTACTTTTTTTAAAAGTACAATGCTGTTTTGTCTTGCACACTTTCCTCTAAGGGGAAGGTCAAATGAACTACATTTGTATATTTCACTTTAAGATATAAGTTCATTTACTGTGGGTATAGTCATGGGCGCCAGCTTTTATTTTTCGCTATGGGTGCAGAAAGTACCTGGGCATATCTAATTCTTGCAGTCAGTCATTTTTCCACATTTCAGTGCTGCTTAAATGTGGTTAGTTGGGGTTGTGCAATGTATCACAACAGTCACCAAGAAAACGGGCTGTAAAAAAAGGGGCTTGGAGCATGCTGCTTAACCAAAGTGTGTGGTCCATGGTAAATAATGTAATCTCACTGTGTACTGTCTAAAAACATTGTCTCAAAGCCTGCAATCTTTTATACACAACAATACCACTGTCAAAACAGGACAAAATCAGTTTGTGATGTTGCACTCACTCAATTGGCTACCGGTTGCTCAGCGCATTGTTTTTAAAACCCTATGTATGGTCCATCACGCTCTTGAGGCTCAAGGAGCGGAATACATGTGTGCCAAGTTCTCTCGCTATCTCCTGATGCAATCTCTGCATTTGGCATCAGCTGGCATTCTCGATGTTCCTGCGTTTCACCGCTCCCGCTGTGTGAGGACACGCTTTTTCTGTTGTCGCCCCAAGACTCTGGAACAGTCTGCCACTGCATTTGAAGAATTTTGGAAACCACTTTGCCTTTAGAAAGGCACTAAAAACTCATCTGTTCTAGCCGTTTCGTTACCGTAATTTAGATCTCTCCTTCCTGCAGCACCAGGATGCCTTTGGTGAACGTGCTCTTTACAAGAATACCTAACATAACATAACATAACATAACATGAACGTCTTTGAGCAATGGATTACAAGTGTTTTGAAATATAGAGGGACCGTGCCCAACGGCCATGGCCGCAGGCCATGGCTAGTGGTCTGGTAGCATTTTAAAATGGACAATGGGCACGGCCAAAGTCTGTGTCCACTGACCATGGCTGAAGACCTTGCTAGTGGTCTGGAAGCATTCTAGAAATCTATGACATAACAAAACCCTTGAAATTCAAGAACAACACTTGAGTTGCAGGGACGTGAGAACTTAATGCAATAACACCCCTGAAATTAAGCTAAAGCCACCTTAACTCTGCGTCCCCTGTTGTGCAGCCTATGTCCACAATGATGACATCACACATCACTGGCACAACGAGGCTGAAAACTGTCTGGGGTTGCTTGTGGTCTCGTGCAAAAGGGATGTGACCAAGCCGTTCGGGATTGACTGCCCCTTTAGGGTTAGGACCACGCCTAATTTGCATATGGTCTTCCCGTTTTGTAATGGCTTGGCAGGCGAAGAACGATGGTTTGGAGGGTTGCCCAGAGCAATGCCAGAAGTTAGGTTTAATTCTAAACCTTTCAGCCATCACCTCTTGTGTTTTACTTAGTGACACTAGGTAGCATGAACATAACCCAGAAGCACAGGGGACAACACAACATTTTTGGCCCTACTAATAAAAAAAATAGACGTAAACCAACAATACTAACGTTTACTACACCCAAATATACATCTTTATACAATTCAACATTTACAAATGTAAACATGAATTTTTCATTTAGTACACAATATTATGGAATATACCAAACACGAGTCTGGCCTGAGACCTTAAATGTAACGGTAACGCTATTACCGCTTCATTTAAGCGCTGGCCAAATCATGAGTTGGGTGGAAAATGACATTTTTATCTCCAGCTGGAGGTATAAATGACAATTTTCAGTCAATGTTTTGGCTGTTTTCGGAGCTATTACAGCCAGCGCAATTACTGCCAGAGGTAATAGTGCTCCCCAACCCCATTGGGTCCTATGACCCCAATGAGGAATGGGGATTTACCACCCCCTGCAACTCGTGATCCAGCGCAAATTGCGCTGGGCCGAGTTGCGGTAGCGCTATTAGTGTTGGCCGGTAGCCCGGTGGTATTACCCCCAGGATACTGCCAAGTTCTGATGAGGTCCAAAGCATAACTGTACACCTCATATTATCAGTTTAGTACAACTCTTCATACACACTGCGACACAGCAACCAAACATTGGAAAATAATCTGCTACAAAATAGTAAGTACACTTTATTTTTCTATTATTACCATTCATTAGATAAACATTTCTCATAAGAAAATATCGCCATTCTATATTTTGACAGAAATGGCAAACACACTTAAGCAGCAAGAGGAGTACTTTCCTAAAGATTAAATGAGCGATGATGATATCCCCAAAGGTAAACAGTATATGTCTGAATACAAACAAATAATGTAACTTCTACAGAGCTTATTCAAATATTAATTTCTTATTTTTTATACTACATAATGTAGATCAAGAAACCACATGGAAAAGTAGTAATGGAGAACCTCAACAACCACAAACACAATCCCAATCACCAACTGTAAAACAATAAATCATGAACTTGTCTTTAAAAATAGATGAACTTAGAAATGACTTTAAAGAACTTGTAACTTTTAAGACTCATGTCATTAGAAATCTTGATTTTCACTGCCCTACTTGTACCTGTCCTCCTTGCACTCAGCAATCAGCTCAATGAAATCCAGAAAATATAAATGAGAGGTGGTTCGATTAAACATCTCTCCCTCCCTCTCCTGATGATGACTTTGTACACCTCCAAATACTCCTCTTTATGTTTTCCATTGCGATTCCCCATCCCTTTCTTATAATAAATAATTATAAATGTAATCTGTACATATACCTCTGAGAACTGTTTTTCTTTGTACATATATAAGTTAAATAAAACATATAATATTCCAATCTTTGTCTAAATGTTTTTTTTAAATGCCATTTTGATGTCCACGGATTATAATATTATCTGTGTCTGCATATTTACATACCAGTGTCACAGTATAGATTTATCAGTGTCCACAAACATACCGCCTAGTCCTCGGAGCGAACTATGCACTTTTAATTTGTCTGTGAATGTCATTGTCCAGATGCGAACACCACACTGTGTATATGCTATGTTATAGGACAAGTGCTAGTTCGCAGACATTGTGATGTGCCCACAGACGCCCCCATATATCATCATGTGACCGCGCCCGTGCGGCACAATGATGTGTCTGCGATCGATGTCCATGCTTTGCGGACATTTGTGGCCACGCTAGGGACTTCAAAGTTGAACCTGTGCCCTTGCACCCCTCCTAGCATCATTGCCAGTCCTTGTATACATGTATTACAACTTTTAATGCACTTTTTCATGTACCATAAGTCCACAGTATAGTAACGTCATTGCAGATGTCCCAGGACATCGTCATGTGACCACACCTGTGCAACATGATGACATGTCCGTGATCAGAGTTTGCGCTTCACAGACATCTTTAAATTCAATTTTCGGCCAATCTAGGGACTTTCAAGTTAAAACTGTCCCTTTACACAACTCGCAGTATCATTCCTACTTAACTACTACATTTTTCAAACATTTTCAAGGCCTTATTTGGGTGCTGAAGTTCACAGACAGCACTGTAGTCTGTGGACATTTCCTCCCAAGGGACCCGCCCATTTCTGTTAGTCATTCTCAATTTGGCACACCAGCAGAGAGGAACTTTTTTTCTAAGAGCAGCAGAGCCGACTCATTGAAGCATTGAAGAATGGCATCTGGAATGGCCATCCCTCCTCCTCCCCAGGGGCCAACACACCACCTGGATGACATGGACAGGGTAACAGGGGACCTGCAGCAGATGACATGCAGGAGGAAGAGGATGAAGGAGATGTAGTGGAATAAGTACCTACTACGTCGGGTGGGCAGAAGGAGCTGTGGGTGTGGAGGTTTTTCACCACAGTTGGAGGAGTGCCAAAGGCTCTTGCACCTGTGCACGCTACACTGAGTGGAAAATTGTACACAATTGCTTTCAAAAGGGGCAGTATTCCTTTGGTACTTCCTCCATGCACTGACACACCCACATCTTCCACCTGGCTTCCCTGAAAAAGGTAATCCCCTACTTAGGAAGTAGGATTACTTCGGCCACTACACCCTCCTTGACTACACTTGCCACCACTCGGGAAACCGCAGTGGGACAGAGGATTCCTCATGCCGTCTCACAGTACATACAGAAGACTGTTGACCCGTACCTTGTGCAGCTAACAGTACTTTGTATGTACTGTAACAAAATCATCTGCGTTGAGGAGCAAATTCCAAAGCATCTTCGAGGCGGCTATGAAGGGGCATAAAAAATATGTCCCCCTAACTTTGTTTTTGTGCAGCCCTACATCTGCCTTTGTCCATATGTCCCTCCCGTATGGCGGTTGGTGGGCCTTCCCTCTCGCCCTCCATCCCTGCCTTGCTCTCTCTTTCCCTCTCTCTGCAAAAAACATAAACAAAAAAAACAAAAAACAAAAAAGGTTCTTAATGGAAACGCCTTTCAAAGTTCAAAAATAGAATGAGAAAAAGTACTCTTATACACTTCATCTACTTTATATTTCTATGTAAAGTAGTATGAGTCTATAAGAATAGTTAACATTTTCATTAGCATTACATTTCATACTAATGAAAATAGTAGACAATTTGTAAAGAAAAGAAAATGTGACAGTCATACGCTTCTGGCCCAACCTCTTTACTTTGCAGAATGTTAACATAAAGTGTAACATTCATAGGATTTGTGTAACCACTTATTTATGGCTTTCACATGTCTCACTCATATTACACTCCCATCAAAAAATGAGTCACCCTCCTTTTCCACAGCCATATGGTCAGCAGATTAAAGGGTGGTGGGGGGATTTAAACTCAACTTTCTTTTTTTGTTCTACAATAGTGGCTCTTAAAAGAACACTTTATTAAGACCCTTCCTTTAGTTTTATCTTATATACTAACAAATACTGTACTGCACTTATTTGTTTTTTATAACTTTTGCAAAAACTGCTTCAAACGTGTTTGTGTTTTTGGTTTATATGTAATAAACCTACTAACAGATGCTTTACTACATTTTTCATTTGTTCCCTTTTTGTTTTTGTTTTTTTCACAAAATCTGTCTGAAGGCATCCAGAACATTTGAAAGGAAAATCTAATTTCCAACATCTTTTAAATGTACTCCATCTCTCTGAAAAATGTTCACGCCATCAAACTTTATATTCTCATTGTAGAAAGATGCCATTCCTATATCCTGTAAAAAAGCACATACAGCTTTATTCACATTCCCCCTGGCTTTTTCAATTTGTGGACAAAACAAGTTTTAACCTTTCCACATTTGGTTTTGAGATCTTTGTAAAAAAATAATCTTCGAAGCTGGTACCAATTTCATCAGTCTTTTTTGTTCATGGCAAACTGCAATGATACTCCAGTCGTACAACCCAAACTGTTGCCTATGCAATGTACTATAATAATGTCAGGATGTTTAAACCAAACCATATTCTGGTACGACGGTAGCAATGCCGCCCAGTCTAATCCTCGAACCCCTTACCAGGAGACTTCCACTTTTTCGAATCCAACATTAATAGAAATGCCAAAGTGCTCCATGCAAACCTTTAAGCAATATACCCATGAATCAACCAGCATCCTCCGACTCTGCTTCTTCATAGCAGTAACCATCTTTCCACCACTTTACAAAATAAAGAAATCGATTGCTACTCTGTGCTAATGTCACTTCAACTCCTCCTCCACAACCACAAAACCTCATTGGCTAATTCCCTGATGTCTGTGGCATGTTCACAACTCTCCACGGTCTCTGCAGTCCTCTTACCATGCAGGGTATCCTTGAATGACCCAGATGGCAAATGCGGGTCCATGCACTGTCGCAGACTTCCGCGGACACACTCACACAGGGCAGCCCTTCTAACTTTTATGTTTGTAAGATTCCCTCATTGCTTACTTTCAAACAGTCACACATCCATCCACCAATCACATCCAAAAACTCTATTTGTAACCCTGTCACCTAATTTTAACAATTCAGTAGTACATTTCAACTGCCATTCACAGCCTCCTGCATCAAAATCTACTGTGAAACTCTCCCAGATTAGAATTTTCAGATTCAACAATATATGCATCTAACAAGATAGAGTACAGGTATGCTTCTATTTTTACAAGTCATTGTCTTCACCACCTTTATAAATATGTATACAAGATTGTTGCCTCTTACCCTGTAATAAGCATTTATTTACTTCTTTTTTATTGTATTTAGCATTTGTTAGATGCTTACACAACTGAATTGTGTTTCAAAGCACCTCAGTAAGATCACTGCCGACAGGCGGTAGCCGGCCTGCGGGAAAAAGGCAGAGGAGCAAAGGCTACTCTTAGCCACTGCGGAGATCATTCTGAGTCTACCAGATGCCGGAGAGGGCTAGAGCCCATTGTTGCTGCTGAAGCAGCGTACCCAAGCCCGACCATCACCTCACAGCCAGCGTTACCTGCAGACTACACTACTAAATCCGGAGGATCCTCTCCTGCTTATCATCCCCATTGCCTATGGTGGGTGCTTGTAGCTTGCCCACTGATTGTTGATGAAATAATGAAGCCTTTTCGCCTGAATCCACATATTTTCCTACATGCGCTCACCGTCGCCTGATTCCAAAATGGCCGGCGCAGTGCAGCATCAGAACGAGGCTGACTCCTGTTGCTATGCAACAGGAAGCCTCGAGAGCCAATCATCACTGCCGTCAGGTGGTAGCCGGCCTGCGGGAGAATGGCTGGGGAGCAAAGGCTACTGTTAGCCGCTGTTCACCATAGTGAGCAGCGGAGCAGCCCTCCCCGCTGTCCCTGCCCCTTCATCCCCCTGCCCCTCCATCCAGTCAAATCCCTTCATTCCACTCCTTGTCAATGTGCTGCAGTTCTTCGCCTCGCTAAGCCCAGCACCCTAACGTACCTGTCTCTTCATGCACCAACGCACTGCTGAACTGAGGTAGGCCTTTCATTCAACATGTCTTAGTCCAGCCTTTGCGTCATCAAGTTCTCCCAATCACCTTTTTTCTCAAGTGTTAGACCCATACGCCTATCGATCATGCCATAGCACTCTCATGCCTTTACTCGCATTGTTTGCTACCTACTACTACTGTACCTGATCTCCCCTAACATTTGAACGTCAGCTGCACCCGAACTTGCCTAAGCCAACCCTTATTTGAACTTCCAACCGATATGCTCTAGAACCAGCTTACGTACCTCCCAGCCTAAGCCTTGGTATTCGACACCTACTCGAGCCCGTGCTAATGCTTATCGGACTCACCCGGATCCCACATCACTGCTCTTTAAACCCCCTTCACTCTAACTGTTGCCACTGCCGCATCATGAACTCACTCGCACCAACGGTTGTATAATGCACCTATTCCTGCTCCAGCCGATGCATATGCTTACTGTCTCTCTTGCTGAATGCCCTTTTCAGCACTGTCCTCTACATCCTGTGCCTATTGATTGAATATGTGTACATATTGCTATCATCTAAACTAACCTAGACCTAGGTATACTGCTACCATAGCCTATACTGTGAACACTGCCCCACGGCCATCCAAATTAGCCTTGACATATGTATATCTGAACAAGCCTGCACCTGCACACACTGGTATCTCTGAATTAGTCTAGTCCTGCTGTTATTATGCATACCATTGCCTTTTGAACTAGCCTAGACCTATGTACACTGCAGTCATTTGAATAGCCCTGATCTGTGCATACTGTTGCCTTTTTGATATAGCCTAGACCTATGTACACTGCAGTCATTTGAATAGCCCTAACCTGTGCAGACTGTTTCCTTTTGAACTAGCCTAGACCTATGTACACTGCAGTCATTTGAATAGCCCTGACATGTGCATATTTTTGCCTTTTGAACTAGCCTAGACCTATGTACACTGCTGTCATTTGAATAGCCCTGACCTGTGCATACCGCTGTCATTTGAATAGCCCTGAACTGTGCATACTGTTGCCTTTTGATCTAGCCTAGCCCTATGTACACTGCTATCATTTGAATAGCCCTGACCTGTGCATACTGTTGCCTTTTGAACTAGCCTAGACCTATGTGCACTGCTGTCATTTGAAATAGCTCTGACCTGTGCATACTGTTGCCATTTGTACTAGCCTAGACCTCTGCATATTGATGCAATCTGAAACAGCCCAGACCCTGCTAAACCACTGCTTTCTAAACTAGAACATCCTTCGTCTTACCTACAAGACATGACAGCTCCCATGACCAATCCAAGCACTCACTACTTAATCAGCCTCACCGCACTCACTGCATTATCTATAACGGCAGCCTTCTCTTACAGACTCCCGATGGCTAGGGAAGAGTGCAACCCTACGCCTGTCTTGACTACACCTCAATGGTCCTCATGCTCCACCACCCAGCTCTACCCGAGTTGGATAGGCCCTACCAAATGGAGAAACCACAGACTAGGATCCCGACTGCCAAAGCCACCATCAGCCTACCACTTGCACAGCCATTCCCAACGGAAGCCTACACAACCTTCTCACACCACCTCCAAAATTGAACCTATCCGTAGACTAAAGTCCTGTACCAAATACCATAAAACCCCCACCATTACTACAAAAACCCTACGAGGGACATAACTAAAGATACTTAACCCTCAAGGGAGGCCTCATCAATGTTAGATCACTGGTAGCCCATGCAGCAGAAATTGCCAATATAATCACTTGCAACCAACTAGACTTCCTAGCGGTCACCGAAACATGGCTTCATAAAGCAGCTGGACCTGCCCTTTTGCTAGCAATTCCAACTAACTTCACTATCTTCAGAAAAGGTAGAGAAACGTCCAAAGGAGGCAGCTTAGCACTCATCTGCAGAGCAGACCTCTCCATCAAAGAGATAGATCTCATGCCAATGCCTTCGGCGGAACAACTCTCACTGAAAATAGGAATCTCCCCTTCACGCACTATCACTATGCACCTAATCTATAGACCTTTTCAAACACAAAGCCAAGCTATGGCTAACCACCACACAAGAATAACTGTCCACTTGAACATTGGAACACATTGACTTTCTGCATGCTTGATGGGATTCTGCACTGTTTTTGCACTCTACTGCTCTTGATGATACATGTGTAAGCTTGTAACGTTAACTGGAACTCCACTATTATTGTAATTACTCTTTTGTATATATATATGCCAGTCATTTAATTTTTCTGTTTGAAGATACGCGCCCGGTTGCCCTCGGGCCTGGTTCCGCTATACAAATAAAACAAATACAAATACCTCCAGGCCCATTAGGAACCTTTGAAGAAGATATAACTGCCCTTCTCGAAACCAATGCTAAACCTGGGACAGAAATGATCCTACTCGGCGACTTCAACTTGGGTCTTAAAGAGCCTAAAGACGCGAATGCCTCTATCCTAGCTGACACAATTATGGAAGCTGGCCTCACCATTAGGAACAACGGCCGTACTCACTCTACAGGTCTCACCCTGGACTCGGTGGCAGATATCAACTGCACCTCCCGCATCACTGCCTTCAAACCATGCATCTGGACCGATCACTACTTGATCTCGCTTACCATCGACGACATTCCCCAAACCAAGGCAACTAAACTAACAGCACCCCCAGCTCTTACTAGATGTAAAAAGAATATAACAATGACAAATCTCCTACCACTGATTCAGCCTATCACCAATCACTCCCACCAGCTCACCAATCCTAATGGATTGATCGACTTGTATAATAACACCATCAACACAGCCATAGACGCCATAGCACTGCTGAAACATGGCCAAACCTCGGTCCCATCTTAATACGTGGTTCACCCCTAGCCTAAAAGATTTGCACAAAGAAAAAAGACAAGCAGAATCTTGCTGGAAAAAAACCCATCTCCCAAAACAAAAATCTCCTCTCGTCGTTTACTGATAGATACAAGAAGGAAATTATACAATCTAAAAAACAAACCTTCAATGACAGAATATAAAAAGCCAATTCAAGCACCAGGGAAATCTTCTCTATTCTCAGAGAACTAGAATCCCCTATTGCACCAGTACACTTGTGCACTAAAGATAAAGCCTGGTGTACAAACATCCAAAATGCCTTGTGCAATAAAATTTGCATGTTACAAGACAAAATATCTGCCAAAAATCCTCCCTCCACAAGATTGCGCTTACCACTCAAGAAGACATTTTACAAGAACTCGTCATCAACCAAACTAAACCACATAACCAATTCAACTTCAGGTCTATTTCCATTGTGGAAGCTAAAAATATAATCCCCTCACTTAAACCCTCTCGATGCCTTGATGACACATGTCCAGCCTCCATCATCAAAGAATCTGCTCAAGACTTAGCACCATTCGTTACCACTTTTATCAACTCGTCCTTGAAATCCTGCTCTGTCCCAACCAACCTTAAAGATGCCTGGATACTACCTCTCCTAAAAAAAATGAACTTAGACCCCAGCGTCCCAACGATTTATAGGCCAACAACGACAGTTCCCTTTCTCCTTAAAATCTTGGATAAAGCTGCCTATCTACAAAGTAAATCCTACTTGAGATTAACAATTTACTAGGTACCAGACAATCGGGATTCAGACCTAGACACGGGTCTGAGACGGCCCTTCTCAATCTCAAGAACTAAATGGATGAGCGCAAAGACAGAGTAGAAACCTCCATTCTCTTGCTTCTAGATCTGCCAGCTGCTTTTGACTACATAAAGTCTTATGTAACTACCTCAAATTACCTGCCAACTTCTACACAAAGGCCATAGCATGGATCAACTCCTTTCTGGATAATAGAACTATAAGAGTCTTCTCACCTTCATCAGCAGCAGATATAGTATCCATCACATGTCGTGTCCCTCAGGGGTCTTGTGTCTCCCCTAAATGTAAAATATATTTACAGAGCTGCTCTTAGACATATTGGAAAATGTGGGTGTCTCATACACAAATTGAGCAAAAGACACCTAGATCCTCATCCCTATCCAGGGAGATTATGACAAAGATACCAACCTCATAAACAAAATATATCAAACTTTACAAACCTGGATGGCCACTCACGGCCTATATCTTATTGACGAAAAAACAGAACTTTTAATCAACTAAACAAACTCCCCCACCTTTACAAAACCATTATCATTGACGGTATTAAAATCAAAGTTGCCAAGGAAGTTAAAACCCTAGGCTTCTATTTAGACTTAGCTCTTAACCTTAACAAGCAAGTAAATGCCTCTGCCTCTGCAACAAGCTACACATTCAAACTAATCTACGCTTGTAAACCATTTCTGTTGACGGAAAACTGTACCACAATTGCACAGGCATTAATTTTATCAAAACATGACTACTGCAATGCACCCTACCTAAGCACTAGTAAACACAATACCAATAAACTTCAAACCCTTCAAAATAATGCCCTAAGAATAGCCTTAGGCATTCCCAAAGGCCAGCACATATCTAACCAAAGGAGATCTGCCAACTGGCTAGCTATCAAAGACAGAATTAAACTCAAATCTCTAAACCTAACATACAACTGTCTCAACAACAAAGCACCTGCATACCTTACAGAGAAATTCACTAAACATACATCTGAACGTCCTATCAGGAAGGCACACGCTAATGGTATCAGAATCCCTAATTTTTATCTGAAAAGAACAGGTGGCTCCAGCTTCCCGGTACTGGCAGCTCAACTGTGGAATTCCATACCAGACCCCCTAAGAGCCTTGCCCTCCTTCCACTCCTTCAAACCAATGTTAAACGCTGGTTACACACCAATGACTGCTGTCGCTTACTTACTTAACTCCAAGACCTCACCTTATGCAACTATACTCTGGTACTACTAGCATAACTACTAGAATTTCTAGACTCAAATTGTATATTATTATCAATGCACCTGTGTTGCACATGTATATATTATTTTAAATCTCCACATTGTTTTTTTACTTTTTAAACTCCTGTGTGTTGTTTTGTGATGCCTATGCAACCTTAAAGCTGTAACTATAACCCAAGCCTTCACAAGCGCCCAGATGCTGTGAAGGTACAACTTGGGCCCTTCCTATCCTCTGTCTCCCTCTCTAACTGCAGTGTTCGCCAGGGGTCTAACCTCTCACCCTGGCTATTCAATCAATATCTGCCAACTCTCACCTACTGCATTTCCATTTTCTGCTCAAATTTCCAGTGCTATGCTGATGACACCCAACTCATTTTCAGGCTTCCCTCAGCCACCTCCTCTCCTTCCCTCATCTCTGACTGCCTAATCGCCATTCAACATTGGTGTGCTGCAAATGATCTTTGTTTAAACACCAACAAGACTGAGATCCTCCTCATTGGTACACCCCCTCCATCCTTTCCCCTCACTCTCTGGCTAGCCTCCCTTGGCCCTCCTCCTGCCTCTACCAGCAAAGCTAAGAACCTTGGGGTCATCGTTGACTCCACATTTTCCTTATCCGCACACATCTCTGATGTCTCCAAAAAGTCTAACTTCTTACTGCACCTCCTTAAAGGCACTCTTCCTTTCCTCTCCTTCCCTCAGAAGCCCCTTGTCTCCCAAGCTCTGATTCTCTCTAGGTTGGACCACTGTAACAGCCTCTTTCTAAATCTACCTGCCTCCACTCTCTGCCCTTTACAACTAATCCAGAACAGCACTGTGAGACTTGTCCTTGGCCTCAAGCCCTGGGATCATATTTCTTCAGCTCTGAAATCCCTTCATTGGCTCCCTGTGGTTGCAAGGATTAAATTTAAAACCCTTTGCATTGTCCACAAGGCTTTCTGGGGCCTGGGTCCAAATTACCTTCAACTATCCCTCCGTAAATACCTCCCCGCTAGAGCCCTTCGCTGCTCTTCTTCCAACTCCCTCAGGGTCAATCGTTTCTCAAAGAAACAAGCTGGTGGTAGATCTTTGTCTTCTGCGGGGGCTTCCCTCTGGAACTGCCTACCCGCTATCTTGAAACTTGAGGAGAACCACCTACGGTTCCGGAAGCTCCTCAAGACCTTCCTCTTCGCTTCTACCTTTCCCCCTCTTCTCCCCTGCTGATCTGCTTTCTCTCTCAGCAATGCTGCACCTGGCCACCGTCTGCCCTTCGGGCACAGGTACCTGCTCACCCTCGCCCTCCTGCACTGTCCCTTGGCCCCCCTTGCACTGGGGCCTGTATTTGTACCCATACAGGCCCCCACTCTTTGTCTGCTCTGATCAGATACTCCCTATCTGACTTGCACTTGGCCCGCACAGGCTGCACTACCACTGTTTCTGATCACTGTATTTATTTATTTATTTCACTTATAATTTATCTTGTCCTCTCTTATGCTCTGCACTTTCCAATTTCTCCCCCTCCCATGAACTGTCCCCCTTTTCCCTTCCCCATGCACTTGCGCATTCTCAATGTCACTGGGCCTAGGAAGATCGTTGTGTTTGTTCTCTCCACTGTTCCCCTCCCTTTGCCTGGTCGCGCTCTGAAACACCTCTGTATGAGCGCGATATAAATAAAATATCATATCATATCATATCATGCCTGACGGCCCGGCGCGCTATATAAATAAATACAAAAAATAAACAATACAATATACTCTTTTTTAGCCACTGCTATCATATGCCATTCTGCATTGGCTCACATTAAGTGGCATTTACTTACATGTACTGCCAACATATTGGAATTCACACCAACCACCACTGAACAGTATTCTCTAAATGCACACATGCATTTTTTTGTTTTCAATAAAAATGCTCCTAAAAGATTTTTTTTTTTAAATGAACTGAATTTTTCCTTGCATATAAATGTCATATTTCCCAACCTTTGCTATCACATCCCTTATATTTCCACTAGTCTCCACCTGCTCACATTTACTACCACTTACTAGTACAATGCTAACTGCATTACTTTACCTTTCAAAAATATGAACATTTATGTACTACTGCTGTACCTAAACACTGTATATTTCTTATTATAATACACATGAAAGTAGGTATTAGTAAAGCACATCGGCTTTCCTTAAATCTAAACGTACAGTGCTTTACACCCAGTACTATCATGTTTCGTGTACTGGCACAATATTTCACCTCATTACAAGTTCCATTTAACACAGTGGCTACATTATTTTGCAAAAACACATTCCTTACTTTAAAAACACAGAACTTTGGTACAATTGCCAATGTATGTATACATTTCTCCCTTTCAATAAGTTCCTAATACAAACATGCAAACATATCTAAATGCAACACTTTTCCTCACATGAAAAAAATGGGACTTTTACAACCACTACTATGGCACACCAAATACAAACAAGATACACTGTTGCAACTCCAAAGTTCCATGGTATTACCACTAGGCCACAGTTAGCCCTACTTTTTCAAAAAACTGCAAGACATTACACACCCATTGCACCACAACAAGCACACTTTTCATATGTGAAGAATCCCACCGATCCCTCACTGAAACCCTGCCTAAATTCTACTCCCATGTGTCCAGGGAAAGGCAGATGCTTCCTTATCCTGACCTTGGGGTTGGTGTACTGAGGGAGGATCACCTGGGAGGAGACAAGGCCCAGGGTGATGAGGAGATCTCATGGGATGAGACGCAATATTTGTCCTCTGAAATGAAGTACCTTTCTAGGTTACCAGCACTGGTGATGGTGCAATGTCATTATTTGTATTTAATACAAACCCACATATAAGACTTTGGGCCTCATTATGAGTATGCTGGTCTGGTAACAACGGTGCGGGTAAGTTACCGACACTGTTGTTACCGGACTGGTATACTCCGATTTCTTTGAGTGGGTGAATTTCCGCCCGCCAGGTCTGACCTGGCGTGCAGAAAGGCACCCGCTCGCAGACCTTGAAGGATGCACCGCCACTGTGGCACACTGTGGTGCATCCTTCCTCCCCATTCCCATTGAGTCCCATGGGACTTGAATGGGAATGGGGAGTAATTTTGCCTGGCGCCTGGCTATGGGGAATCACTGGGACCGCTGGGGCTGTAATGCCCCGGTAATTCCCCATTGGCAGGCACCTAAAAGAAAATGACCCTGGTGGCAACCGTGCTGTTTTTAACAGCACGGCTACCGCCAGGTTCGCCATAAGGTCCTATGACTCTGGGTACATGTTCTGTAAAATCTGAGCAAGCCTTGTCAACAGAAATAAATTCAAAGGTCTTTCAGGATAAACACCCTCCTTACTCCCAAAGGTATATATTCTAGGGATGGAGCAAACATATCTTGTAATTACTATTTCTTAAGAGTCTATCTTTAAATGATTATAAGGGGAGTATATATGCCCTTAAAATCACATCAATTCCTAAAAGAATTCACTTTGTTGAAGAGGACTACAAGTCCCATAATCCCATAAGTACTTTGACGAGGAGGAAGGTTGAAGAGGCATGCTGTAGCAGTAGTCAGGAAATGAAACCTAACAGCCCACACCTGAAGGAACCTGGGAGGCATAAAAGCCCCCCTCAGGTACAGGCAATAGGAAGTAGATGGATCTGTGACTGGAGTGCGATTTGTAGCAGCAGAAACAGAAGGAATAAGGCAAGAAGCTGGCAAACCAAGCAGAAGTGGCAGAACAAAAGGGACGCCGGATCGTGGATAAAGCAGATTTCACCTGCTCATTCTGATAGGCTCCTGTTCCCCCAAAATCTGAAGTGCAGATGATGTGCAGTGGAAGGTGTGCAGAGAGGCTGTCATTCCCTATGTGAGCATGATTTCTGTGGTTTCCATGGAGAGAACTTGTCAGAGACTGAGGTGAGGAGCAGTTGTCGAGCCGTGGGTCTCAAGAGCAAGAGGGCTCCTTAAACATGTCACCAGACCAGAGACACCTTCAGAGAGGAAGGTTGTGGGTCCCTGTGAAGCCAGAAGCCATATTCAGTATCTTACCTTCTGCTCTCCCTTCTCCTCCTGTAGTGCTAATTCCCTTTTGTTAACTGTCTGCCTCCTCTTATAGCCTGAAGGCACCTCTGAGTCCTCTCTCTATCATCACTGACTGGAATGTAGGTCTGTTCCCTGGTACTTCTCTTGATTATGTAGTTAATGAGACTTACTGGATGTCTTACTATATATTTCTTTTGACTGTTGAGTTCATGTGGTATTCTCTATAGTACATCTTTTGAACTTCTACATTTTTTTAAAGGTAGTCTCTATCTGATTTGGTTATTTCTGTCTCACTTGTTATAGTTTTGGGAGAAAGAAATTGAATTTCTTTTTCTCTGTAAAGTTCCTAGCTGCTCACTACTGTACTGGTTTATTGAATTCCTTAGTAAAACTAACAGATTAAAATATAACTAAAGTCTATTTGCACAGCTACGTGTCCGTGCCACTTTGCTTTTTGTTTCTTCCTATTGAAAGATGCAGCCGCACCTCATCTTATTTGATAGTGTCTATTATCACAGCGCAGTCACGCTCACTTGTAATGTCTCACTTGTGCTCAGTACATCTATTGCTATTTCACTGCGCAACCTCACTCAGGCAATCCACTCAATTTCCTTCTTGTGATCGGTTTGTCAATTGTTATTAATCTGTACAGCCCGCTGTGGTACATTGCTCTTCTCACAAATTCTACTTTTATAACTGGAACGCGCTGCTGTGCCACCGGTTGAGTTGCTAATGAAGACTAATTCCCTGCTGTGGTATGGCTTCTCAGTTAAGCCTTGTTTCCTGGATAACAGCAAAGCCTCTCCAAATCAACACGCTGCTCACTCACAGTAGGGTACTTTATTCAAGCAATGGGCCTCATTGCTCGCGTCTTTTGGTACACGTTAGAAAAGCAGGTTTTGTTCCTGTGGCACTGATTTTCCAGATACCTGCGTCTCCACTACTATCCACATGAACATTTACAATGAGCACATTTAACATCTGTAAATCTACTCTCGAATTATATACACATTAAACATGTTACATCCTTAAACACGTTTAGCAACTAACTTTCCTAACTGAATGAAGTTCACTTATCTCAAGTTTCCAGTCAAAGACGTTCTGTTGGTTTTTTAGTAGAGTTTTATCCTAGTTACACCTGGAGCTCAAGGTTGATATGACCTGCTTAGCCAATGTCTGGAATGAAAGGCAGTTAGAATTCAATTCAATATTCCAAACACCCTTCTCTAGACTCTAGCCAATCAGTTTCTGGGAAAGCCTCCTCCATCTTGGAAAGGGATTGTTCAAGCCTCCTTAATCGACTTCCGTTAAGGAAACATGATAACTTATTGAAAAACTCACACACACTCCTAAATATATTGTTAATAAGAAAAGCAACCCCCAATCCTTTGCACCACCTACCCTTTCCTGGAGTACCTTCCCAGCAGACCCCTGACAGTCGCCACTAAAACAATGTATCAAATACATTTAAACAGAACAGCTAATAACCTCACTCAACAAACCTAAACCAGTCAGCACTAAAAAGGTATGCCCACTCCTTTAAAAAATAAAAGTAAAAAAAGATGTAGAAATGAAACAAGACCTAAAAACCAACCTAACACTAACAGGCTAATTCATAGAATCCAGCGCACAAGTAGCGCACGCGGCTGGCGCACAGCGTGCGCCTGCGATAGTCTGCGCCAGGCACGTGCGCTAAAACAGATTTCCGCGCACAGCGTATTCATGGATTTCAAGCTCCCAAAACAGCCGTGGCGCAGAGAATCGCAGCGAGCCTGCAGCAGCGCCAGTAACGCCCCCAAGAACGCCCTCGCGCACGGAAAAGCCATCAAAAGCGCTAAATCATCGCTAAGGGCTGCGCTAACCCCGGACCACTTCACAGGGCAGGCAAACAAGGAAAGCAAAGCGGGCAATCTCCAATTCAGGAGTACGCGGGAAGTACTACACGCGACTAGGCAGGGAACGTGAATCACAGGGGTACGCGGGAATCATCACACGCGAACAGCCAGGGTGCGTGTATTACAGGGGTAGCGGGAAGTTCAACACGCGATGGGCCAGGGAACGTGTATTACAGGGGGACGCGTGAAGTAGAACACGCGATAGGCCAGGGAACGTGCATCACAGGGGTACGCGGGAATTATCACACGCGAACAGCCAGGGTGCGTGTATTACAGGGGTAGCGGGAAGTTCAACACGCGATGGGCCAGGGAACGTGTATTACAGGAGGACGCGTGAAGTAGAACACGCGATAGGCCAGGGAACGTGTATTACAGGGGTCCGCGGGAATCATCACACGCGAACAGGCAGGGTGCGTGTATTACAGGGGTAGCGGGAAGTTCAACACGCGATGGGCCAGGGAACGTGTATTACAGGGGGACGCGTGAAGTAGAACACGCGATAGGCCAGGGAACGTGCATCACAGGGGTACGCGGGAATTATCACACGCGAACAGCCAGGGTGCGTGTATTACAGGGGTAGCGGGAAGTTCAACACGCGATGGGCCAGGGAACGTGTATTACAGGAGGACGCGTGAAGTAGAACACGCGAGAGGCCAGGGTACGTGTATCACAGGGGTGCGTGGGAATTATCACATGCGAATAGGCTGGGTGGGCCCCCACAGGTGTACCCTGTACACCCTCCCCGGCCCCTGCAGGCAGCCCACAAAACAGTGGACTACCCTGCACACCTGATCATGTCCCCCTGCACCCCCATCCACCAGGGGCACCCTCCACCAGGCCCCCACCCATGTCTCCCACCACCCCCACCCCCCATCCACCAGGGGCACCCTCCACCAGGCCCCCACCACCCCCACCCACCAGCACTGTGGGGCACGTGGCCAGCAGGCAGTCAGGCAGCAGCCGATGGCAGGTGGGAGCGTGCTCAGGGTTCTTGGGGACTTAAATTTGGCCTCCTGGCCAGGAGCGTGGTCTTTCGTGTTAGAACGCGTGGACAGCCTGATAGGGAGTGAATGTGCACCTGAAAACCCCCCACTCATCGCGCGAAAACCCGTCACCAGCATATGTGCGTCACGTGCAGTGTCAAAGCGTGTGATTGGTGAAAAGTGAGGGACACGCAGGAGTGTCGAAGCGCGTGATTGGTGAAAAAGGATCCACATGCAGGATTGACAAAGCGTGTGATTGGTGAAAAGTGAGCTACACGCTGGAGTGTCGAAGCGCGTGATTGGTGAAAAAGGATCCACATGCAGGAGTGACAAAGCGTGTGATTGGTGAAAAGATACCTACACGCAGGAGTGCCAAAGCGTGTGATTGGTGAAAATGGGCCAAGCACGTACACGCCGTAAGTGACGATGTACGTGTGGGCCTGTATAAAAGGTAGTGTTGAACACTATTTCCTTGTACGTGCTTTTCGTGGAGAGCGAGTGGGTGAATTCGGTACTTCTTGTCGTTTCACACGCGATTTACTTCACGGCGTTTCCAGTTCGTACTCCCTGTTACCTCTGACAGCTCTTTTCTCTTTTTCCTCTTGTACTGGTTTTCCTGGGCCTGTTCCCTCAAACAGTGTCCCCTTCTACAGTTGTCCTGTCTCCTCAGACAGCGTACACCTCTTCTTTTGGCGGGGGTGTTGCCAACCAAAAGTGCTATTTTTTCACGCTCTTTTACCTGGCAGACGGTGAGTCACGCACGTATCTAACATCTGTGCTTGCCCCGTGTGTAGCCTACCCCTTCAGAGGTCAATCTAGGCCGCGTGTGACACGCATACGTTCATTGTGTTACTGGATGCCACAGCGTAGTGCAGGGTTTTCCATCAGCACACGTGGTCTAGGAGGGGTATTGTGCACTTTCCTTAACTTTTCTGGGGTGCCTGTGCGTTGCGTGACCCGTCATCTTTCCCCAGGGGTGTCATATAGCCTTGCCACTGCACTAGGGTACGAATACCATCTGGTACCCAACCCCTTTGACACCCAATTGCCCAGGACAATTGTGCACACCCACTCCCATACGCACAATACCATCAGTGCCATGGTTGGGAGGCGTGCAAGCCGTAAGGGTGGCAAAGGTGGCCGAGCCACACGTGGTGGCCGTGGAGGATCCAACAGGGGACGTGGTTGTGACTTGCAGGGCGCCCCTGTTCCCCCCAGTCTGGAGGAACAGTCAGGGACACCCATGCCCCCCCCCCCCCCCCCCCGTTGAGAGTCATGTGGCTGATACCAACCCTGATCAGCCCATGTCGGACCAGGCCATTGTGGCACCAGACCTGTCCGAGGGTGATTCCATCGCTGACATCCAGGTCAGCAGGTCCACTGTACGTGCACCGGTGCACATTGGTGTCATCAGGGCACGCGCATCTATGCCAGATAGGTCATCTGCTGGCCCCCGTAGCCAGGGTGTGGCTCAATCCACCCCACCTCTCATACACCCTGCCAAGACTGTGTCGGTCCTAGTTCATGCACCTCAGATCAGGCCTGACCCCATCCCACTACCCCCAATGCCTGCACCTACTCCCATGCTGAGTGGGCAATCACACACACCCAGTACAGAGTCCACCACGGCTCCTGCCCCTAGTGTCCACAGCGGCGTAGGACACTCTGGATCCCCACCCCCTTCCAAGCGCAAGAGGAAGAGTGCACGTCCGGCACAGGCTGATGCCCCAGACACGGCTGCACAGTCCGGCCCATCAAGGAAGCCAAGCTTCACAGACGCCGAACTTAATGCACTTGTTCAGTATGTGTCAGATCATGATAGGGAAATGGTCATCGTTGCAGGGTCCAAGACCACACATGCCAGACGCCAGGCACACTGGCAGACCATTGCTGACAGAATAAGTGCCCTTGGAGTAGTGAGGCGCACAGCTAGTGATTGCCAGAAGCGCTGGAATGACCTTAAGCGCAGGGCAAAGGATAAGCTGGCCTCAAGTCATGCCGCAACCTTGGTGACTGGAGGTGGGTCCCCAGCACAGGAAATAGAACTCACACCACACGAGTCCGTAGCTGGATCCTACGTCACCGAGGGACAACTCCAAGGTGTGGGAGACCTCCCTGATTACGAGGCATCATCCGGTGAGTGCACATGCATGTGTGTATCATCCCTGTGCATGTTGTGTGTGTGAAGCATTCATGTTGGGTGCCTGTCAAGGGGGTGTGTGGCAGAGTTGATAGTGGCACCCATGTGCCTCATCCAGTATGTTCAGTGCAACACCATCTGGCCACAGCACTATCCCTACTGGCAACAGTGCACATATGGGCCAACACCATGGAAGTTGCCCTTGATTAGTAATTTTGTCACTACATTGTTGCTCATACTCCCCTGTCTATTCATCTGATGTCTTACATACCATTCCTCTCCTTTCCCCCAGCCATTCAAGTTTCATCTTCACATGCCTGACATGCAATGATACCACATGCTAATGCGTCCTCTGTATATAAATGCCTACCAACATGCAGTCATAATGTGGATGTAGCCTTGAGATCCACCTCCTTCCTGGGTCCTTTGGTACCGTCTGGTTTCGAGCCCCATTCCCTCACACTCCATGCTGCTCTTCATGGTCTATCTTCCATGACTTCTACAGTTCAGACCATTGTGCCCTACGCACGACACCTGCTTGCCAAAAGTCAAATGAGGGCAGCCTGCCCTCCAATGCGACCCACCCTATTGCTGACCAGTGCATCTGAGCCTACTCTAAGCTAACTCTCACTGACATCTGCTCATACATGCCTTTGCCTGTCCCATAGACCCTTCACATGGTCCCTGTCCTCTCTCCTTGCTCCTCTTCCACCATCATAGGTGGGACCCGTTGGGGTGTACTCCTGGCCTCCTTCCAATCCTCAGATACCACTAATGATGTGCATGGTAATGGGAGCGTCTCAGTCCAAGGCCCTTAGGGCAACCTCAATCTCCTTGAGAAATGCTACCCACATCTCATCAACTTCCTTACCTCTCCTGCTGTCCCCCCTCCTCTCTCCTCATCAATCCTGCACTGCCTCCCTGCACCCTCCCATGAACCTTCTCCGCCTCCCACTCCAACTCCTACACATGCGGCACCTCTGATCTCTAGCACTCCCCGTAAGTCCTACAAGGCTGTCAACCTCCTCCACAATTACACTCCTTTCACTGCGGCTGCATCAGGCATTCCTCCGATAACTGTCACTTACATGAGGTTATGCACCTTGACATCCTTGGTCTCATGGAAACATGTCAGACGGCCAGCTCTGTCTGCATCCTTGACCCTCTCCTTGGCCCGCCACCACTGTGCAGGGGGGGTGTGCCCCCGGCTTCCCTGAGGGTATTCCTGCCACTGTCACACCTACTTAGACCTACTCCACTCTGGAATGGCTTGTGTGAGGTTACTGTCCACCACACCTTGACATTCCAAACAGTGCGTACTGTGTCTGGGAAAACTGGTCAAATGTACTACTTCCTTTCTGAGTGTCCTCACCTCTCCTCCTCACTCATGTCCCCAGACACAGAATTCCTCATCCTTGGTGCGGTACGCATCCACCTGCATGCCTGTTGACGCCCCCACCTGACCTTTCTGTGACCTCAGCAACTCCCTCTCACCCTCTAGACTCCCGTCTGTCCCTACTCATTCTGCAGGGCACACCCTTGATGCTCTGATCTCATCTGACTTTCCCCTCTCCGTCCATCTCTGCACTCCTCTCTCCTGGAGTGATCACATTCTCCTCTCCTCCCAGCTCACCCTCAACACCCCACAGGCAAAGCCACCCTCACCACTGTCACACACCTTCTTTGTATTCCGACCCATGAAGTGTGTGTCAGTCGAGGCTCATGCTGCCAAAATGTCCCCCCCATCCAGCTCCCCCTTAGGCTCACTCCCATCCTGACAGGGCCCACTCCATGCTCCACTCCATGTCAGGTACACTGGATGTCTTAGCCACGGTCATGACCACCTGTCTGAAGCCCCATGCCAATGCAGAGTCCTGGCATGACTCGGATCTTGGGAACCCAAACCACAGGTGCCGGGTGGCAGAGAGGGAATGTCCTGCATCATGGCCATCCTCTGGCAAACTGGCCTGCCACATGCTCCAAAGGCAATAGCGCCTCACCCTTCTCACCAAGATGAGATCCCCAATCCAAGGGCACATATCTGCGGCATGTGACAACTCTGCAGGACACATAGAAATCTGAAAGGACCTTGCCGAGCCAGAGGCAGTGTGTACCTCCCCTGTCCCCTCCGAGCCCACAGCACAGCATGATTGTCTCTGTACCCCTATAGGCCACCCCCCCCAGCACTTGTCTGCGCCTAACACCATCTGCCCTTGACGTCAAGTCCTACTTACCTTGTACAGCACTTCCAGCCGCCACTCCCCCTTGCACTTCATTGTGCCACCCACCCCTGCACTTGCGTGACATGAATGACACCAGCACCAGTAGTATTGTTGACTGGCATCCCCTTCTGCCCCACCACCCCTCAGTGCTCCGCTGCACCTACAAACATTACTTGACCGGTGCTTCACGAATGCAAAATTATTCCGTTACAGGTGTTGGGGAGGTGGAATCACAATGTTTACTGCATTATGTTGATCTAGACAAGGCACTGTGCATCGTTGCCAATTTGGACTAGCAGATCCATGTACAACATGTATACTAATTGATGTGACGATGCAATGTCAGGACCAGAGTGGTTGAAATCCAAAAAAGTAGCCCTCCTCTCCCTCCTCACTTGGTGGCTATGTCACATGCCATGTGTGTGATGGCATGTGCCTTTGACATGGCAATCACCGCCCAATGTGTGATGGCAGTGCTAGGCATCAAGGTGAGCAGGCGTTGCTCTCCAATCAGTACATAGTATGCCCTGAGCCTCCCCTACAGACCCAGTGATGGTGAATGCATAGGAGGACTCCCAGTCATGTAGGACATGTGTCGTAGGACTACTGCCTATGTTGTTCATCAGCCCTTGTTGCATGCCATGGTGCTAATGCCTGTTTCCATTTTTCTCTTTCATGTCTTTGCAGGGGACGAAGCACTTGTTGATGCTGGGGATGTGGTGGTGGAGCCGTCCCAGGAGGGCAACCCGGGCCGACCTACCACAAGTGAGGGACGTGGTGTGTTTGTGGGTGAAAACCCACAAGTGCTGCAGGCCGTGCTGTCGAGGGGTGTCTCTGGGGGTTCCTCCCCCGAGCAGTATTCAGGTGTAGACTCGGAGGATGACACCTATGTGCAGTCGCAGGTGAGTGTTCTTGGGAGAGAATCTCCTCTGTCCGACCCACCTGCAGCCAGGCCATTGGCCTCAATGGGGATGTCAGTGTCGGCAGATCAGCCTCCGGTGGTTACGGATGCAGGGCCACACCACCCAATCTCTGATCCTGTTCCTGGGGCTGCAGATCAGAGAGGGATGCAGTCCTGCAGCCTGAGGCCTTGCCGGCACAGCAAGGCGCAGTCCGCCTTGCCCCAGGCAGGTGTGGTGCCCGTCAACGTGGTGGCCGTATGCCACCTGGCAATACCGTATGGGAGCAATCCATCTACGGTATGGCCACCCAACAGGCAGCATCATCCGAGATGATTGCACAGGCCATGGATAGGGTGGCCACTTCCATTGTCCCCCCAGAAAGGCTGATGGAGCGACTGGAGCAGGCTACAGAGTCCATCTGCCAGGCACACAGGGAGGATATGTTGGCGTCCAACATGGACAGGCGGGCGGCACTGGCGACTCTGGGGGAATCACTTTCCATGGAGTCCCAGCGCCACAGGGAAGCCCTGAGGGAAGAACTCCGTCACCTCAGGTCGACCCTGTTAGAGCTTGAGGCTTCATCCCATAGAAGGACAGAGGAGCAGCTTGAGCGTCTGACACGGACGCTCTCGGCCGAGATGCAGGCAACTCGTGCGGAGGTCAGGTCATCCCGGGAGTTACTGCATGGGGACCTCCGCATGATTATAACCCAGAACCAGAACTACCAGACCCGCCTGCTTGCAGCCATGGAGGAGCAAACTCGTGCTTTGCGTGGGCTGCCTCCCATTGTCACACCATCTTCTGAGGCAGCTCCCCCACCTCCAGAGTCAGCTGCAGGGTCTGGGCAGAGCCATAGCGACTCATCTCCCACAACAGAGTAGCCGTGTGGGCCACGAGCCTATGGGGTGTTTTCCTTTCCCATGATCCACACAGGTGGATTGTGGCGTGCATCCTGTCCTCGGACCTCATAGGTGCCCCCCCCCCCCCCGCCGGCCCTTTCATGGCCATTTTTTCTCTTTTTCATTTTTATTTTGCAAGAGTGTTGCCTTGTGTGGGTACCTGGGCATACACTGTATTGTGGCTGGGCACATGCAGGCTTGTCCTGAGTTTGGTTTCGATGCTTGGGTAGCAGACATCCACACCCCTCCTGCTTCCCTTTCCATGGGCTTGCAAAGGGTGTGCCCAAGTGACAGCAAATTACACGGTGACATTGGACTCCCATGACCTGTTGGCCAGTCCATAGTCAATACTGTGTAGACATTCATAGTGTTCATTGTTGTTGCACCTAACTATGCATGATGGTATGATATGTGCCTCTACTTACATATGTTGCTCATGTTTTGCAGGTATTTCACACAGATCTTCACAAGGGCATACTCTCTGGAGTCACACTACATGTCGGTAGATGTGCACTGACACTTTTGCATGGCGCCATCACTGTACACCTGGACGGTGAGGACATACCAGCAGATTCAGGTAATGAGACTACCATTGATTACATGCAATGTGTCTTGTTTGGGTGGGCTTCAGGGTGGGTTGGTGTGTAATTTGATAGAAATTACTCTTACACAGGTTTGTAGTAGTGGCCCCAGGGCGGTTAGCTGCTCAAGTGCGGCTATGTTCCATTTTGGGCACTGCTATTTGTGACACTGGTGTCATGTTGTGATGGCCAGTTTGTTTGCTCTCACATACCATGACATGGTGTCCTCAGTGGCGGGACTGTGAAGGGAGTGGGTGACATGGCAATGTTGTCATGTAGTGAATCGCCTGTGGCAATGCATTTTAGATTGATGGAGTTGTGTCTTTGCATTGTGATGCATAGCTGGTGTATGTGTAGCTAGGGGTGCACACATATTGACACTTCCATGTTAACAATCTCAGGCTGATGTGTATCTGACAGTTCATTGTCAAGTAATTTTCAGACATTGTCAGGTAGAGTCATCATTGATTGTCAGATGGTATGTGCCAGAGCAGTGTGCACTAGCCAGCACTGTGATTCCTAGGTGAAGAAGTTGGCCACCAGTTGCGTACGGGCTGCCTCCCCCCGTGCCCTTTCCCCTCCCATGCGCAGCGGGCGTGCATGTGGTTGTGGATGTGGGGGCACCACCATGTCCACGGGCAGGCCCCGGCGTGTTGCAACGTTGTGCAGGACACATGCTGCCACTATGATCCTGCACACTATTCGGGGAGCATATAACAGCTGCCCGCCAGAACGGTCAAGGGAGCGAAAGCGTGACTTCAGCACTCCGAATGTGCGCTCCACTATGCCCCGTGTAGCAATGTGGGCTGTGTTGTACCTTACCTGGGGTGGCGTGGTGGGGTTCCGGATTGGGGTCATCATGTGGGGGCTGATAGGGTAGGCACTGTCCCCTGCGGAGGTGGTGATGGGTATCATTAGTGGTGTTGTGTCATGACCCAGTAGCTGACATGCATGCATGTGGAGTGGCATTCATGCTCACCAAGCAGCCATGTATCTCCATGCTGGCCAGCCTCTAGGTCCCGGCATAGGGTAGACATTCTGTAGATGAAGCTGTCGTGGGTGGACCCTGGATAGTTGGCATATACTGATGTGATGATTCCCTTGCCATTGCATACAACTTGGACGTTGATGGAATGCCAGTGCTTGCGGTTTCTATAGATGTGCTCTGTTGCCCTGGGAGGACGTAGAGCCACATGTGTGCAGTCAATAGCACCAAGCACTTTGGGGATTTGAGCCACACCATAGAATTCCTGGATGCACGTCCGCCTTTCTGCATGAGTCCTGGGGAGATATATGTGCCTGCGGACTGAGGGCCGTGCAGTGATGATGTTCAAGACCTGGTGTAGGCAGCGTGACTGCGTGGCCTGTGACACACCACCCACTATGGCACTTGTCCGCTGAAAGGATCCAGTGGCCAAGAAGTGCAGTACATTCAGGACCTTCTGCAGGGGGCTGAGTGCTTGGGAGCACAGGGTGGGTGATGTGAGGTCATCCTCCCACTCACTGACCAGGTCCAGTATGATGTGTGCTGGAAACCTGTACCTCCCATACACCTGGTCATCAGGCATCCCGAATAGGCTGGTTCTGGGTGTGAATATTCTGGCCCTGACTCTCCTCCTCATCCTCCTTTGGTAGCCCACTGCCACTGCTGCTAGGAACGGTATGTTCATCCTGGCATCTGGCTTGTTTATTGAAAAGTGCGCAAATTAATGCCTTGCGCGTGTAGTAGGCAGCGTGTGAGCCTCGCACCCCTGGAATCGAGTTCCCACTCCAATCGCGTGTATATATTCCCACGCTGCAGGCATACAGGTGCGCTGACGTACTTGCCTGTGTAAGGGGCCGCGCGGCCCTGAAATACACGTACATAGGCCAATGGCGTGTACGCGCACTTTTGGCCAATTACACGCGATGAAATACACGTACATAGGCCAATGGCGTGTACGCGCACTTTTGGCCAATTACACGCGATTACACTCAGACGTGCAGGATTTCCACGTGTGCTCCGTCTTCACGTGCTGAGTGGGGAACGCCCGTGCGGATCACGTCAGACGCGCTCACGCGATGAGGGACTCTGGTCCAATAGAATCGCGTATGCGTGCTGACGCACTTACGCGCTAAGGGCCTTTCCTCGGATTTCACGCTGACGTGCAGGAATTTCACGTGCCAAATCACTCCGTATCAAGCTGGCCACCCGAAAACACACGGAACACCACGCTCCTGCCCCGAAGGCCGAGTTACTGCCCCCCAAGTGCCCTGAGCAGCCTCCCACGTGCTATCTGCTGCTGCCTGCCTGCCTGCCTGCCTGCTGCCACCGTGCCCTGCCATTTGGTGCCTGCACATCAGCCATCTGCAGGGGTCCAGTTGCTGTGTCCACCCCTGCTGGAACAGAAGACTCCCAACTGGGATTACATCGCTCCACAGCCCAGCCCCAGGACCCAGTTGCCCACCCACACCTGCCTCTGGGGTTGCCATGTCGGGCACTTCTACATCTGGCACCAGTGGCAACCCCAGGCCAGAGGGGCAGAGGGGCACCAGCTTCACTGCCACCGAAGTTGGTGTCCTGGTGGAGCATGTCCTGGGGCAGTATGATGCCCTCTTTGGATCGTCCCGCGCCAGCAAGGAAGGACGGGAGAGGATCTGGGCCGACTGTGTGGTTGCCATCAACGCGGAGGGGGTGGCAACCCGCAACGTCTTGAAGATCAAGAAGCGCTGGGAGGACTTGAGGTCCAGGACCCTTGTGAAGGCCCGGCGCCTCGTGGAGGGGGGCCGGGGCCACATGAGTACCATCCAGAAGAGGGTCCTGGAACGCGTACGCCCAGCGCTCCACGCCCAGATCCTTGAGAGGGAGACCCGTCTGGAGTTGAGCGGTAAGTGTCCAAGCATCACTGTGTGAGACAGGGCATGTTGCGGTGTGCTGGTTCTATGATACTTGCCTGTATGTGTGCCATGTGCCATATATGCATGTATGTGTGCTGGGACATCATGGTACTGCCTGTGCGACCAGTGATGTGTGACCCACATGGTTGTTGCATGTGTAGAAATGCGGCATGGGGAGCACTATGCAGATTTGGGACATGAGAGCATGGCAGTCTCTGTACCTGGACATGGATGGGGGTGAGGATGGGTGCTGATGCCAGGTACATATATGGTAGCCATGTCTGTGTGCCTGACCTGCATGTCTGTGACTTGTGCATGCCATGGATGCATGACTCATGTGTGTGACAATGCACAGATTCAGTGACGCACCCACCTTACCCTTGTTTTGCCTGTGTTTGGTGTGATTGTGGCCAGATGGATGTGACTGAGGTGTAGTGTGTGCATGTGATATGCATGAGCCATGATGCATGTGAGTTACATTTCATTGAATGTTTCAATAGTCATTTGGACATGCATGGAAATGTGCATGGCATGCACCATGCCTGTTACTGTGTGTGTTTCGCCTGCACTGACCCATGTGTTGTGGAGGGACATGATGGAAGTGTACTTTGACAGGGGTGCTCATCTGCTATTGCTTCCTGTCTAGGGGACCATTGTACAGTAGCCTGATGCTTGTGTTCTTTGTCTCCCTCTACACAGCGGCTAGTGAAGAAGAGGGCGGAGACGGCGCTGTGGAGCAAGGCGGCGGGGATGCCCCCACGGCTGCAGCGGAAGGGGTGGGTGAGCCCCCACAGGGGCCTGCTACGGCGGGAGACGGTGAGGAGCCATCCAGGTTGGTGGTTTGCACAGAGGAGGAGGAGGCCGACACTGGTGCACACATGGGCCCTGGTGGGAGCATCCCTGCTGGTGCAAGTGGTGCAGTCCAGGGCCAGGGGCAGGAGGCAGCACAGGTCACCGTGGAGGGGCCTGTGCATGTCGCTGTCCCTGACCCTGTGAGTGCACCACCATGCACCAGCAGGGATGCCCCGTCCCAGGCCCGTCCGCAGGTAGAGGGGATGTCCATGTCAACTGACTCCCCTCCACCTGCGGCCGTGGGAACCCCTGGCCGCGTGGAGCAGGTCCTGATTGGGGTCGCGATGCGCACGGCTGTGATTCGTGATGCCGTGCGTGCTTCCCGGGAGGAGCACGCACGTCATCACGAAGTGCACCGTGCCGACGTGGCCCAATTGGGATCGGCCATGTTCGGGGGGTTCCTGCATGTGTTGGCCAATCTGACGGCCCTCTCCTCCTCTGTGCAGGCTATCCACCAGTCGTTCTCCTTGCCGTCTTCCGGCCCAGATGCCACCATGGCCCCCTGTGGACCTGCCCCAACCAATGCAGCCAGCTCGGTGGGGATCCCATCCCTGCCGCAGTTGGGAGTCGGAGGTCCAGCAGGGGTGGACGACACAGCAAGTGGACCCCAGCAGATGGAAGATGTGCCGGCATCATCGGGCAGGGCACGTGCACGACGGCGTCGGTGGTTACCATCAGCCTGGATGCCGTCGTGCTGGCAGAGGCAGTGGCGTCGCAGGCAGCAGCGGGCTCGACGTGGGAGGCATCATGGCTCAGGGCCATCAAGATCGGAGGGGCAGGCATCGGCCGGAGGGCAGGGCAACCCTGGCATGGCGGTGTGTTCCGTGTGGGAGGAGTTTGGCCAGCGGATAGATGCGGAGCGGCAGCGGGCGGAAGAGGAGCGGCTCGCCATGGCCAGGGCGGAGATCTCCATGCATCAGGCATTGAGGCGGGCTGCGTGCCTCGAGGAGGCTCGCAGGGAATTTGGAGAGCACATGGGGTTGTCCCTGCGAGACCTCGGGGCCAGGACTGAGTCCCGCCTCCAGGACATAGACATGGAGTTCGAGGATGCCCTGGCCAACATCACCAAGTGAGCCGCAGGACTAGCCCGCTGCCTCTGTATATAGTTTTTTAGTTAGTTAGTGCTAGGTTTCCTTTATTTGGAATTTTTTTTTGGACCGCTTGGACAATGGCCACTTCTTTGTACATATTTTTTTAGATAGTTAGTATTAGGTTTAATTAGTGGTGTTGGGCTCATGGACCCTTGAACAATCCTGTAAATATAGTTATTTTTTTTGTGAGATAATTTATTTTTGCTTTCATATTGGTCACACCATGTCGTAATGGTTTATGTTTCATTTCATTCTACTTGTGTTTACTTTGGACAAAATCGATTCTTTTTTCTATCCTTTGTTTTTTGGTTTCTCATTTTTGTTCCCGGACATGGACCTTTTATTTGCTTTCCCAGATAGTTGTCAGAGTTTACTTTATTTTTATTTTTTAATACATTTTTATATTATCTTACACTTGTGTCATTTTTTCTTTGATTTCTTACATGCCATGATATGGGTTTTGACATTGACTTGCACCCATTGTGTATGTGTGTGTGGCGGACATGTGTTCTTTTGCTTAGTTGCCTTTGGGGTTGTGTCATGTGATTGCATTCACTATGTGGGTGCATGCAATCCTTGCCTGGGTGTTTGTGCTGGGTATGCTGGTCATTACTGCCATTATTGTGTTTCGTCAGGACCAGGGGCCAGGGGGACATGGGTGGGGGCCTGGTGGAGGGTGCCCCAGGTGGATGGGGGGTTGGGGGTGGTGGGAGACATGGGTTGCCCATGGGTGGGGGCCTGCTGGCAGGTTGGCCACAGTGCTGGTGGTGGGGGTGGTGGGAGACATGGGTTGCCCATGGGTGGGGGCCTGCTGGCAGGTTGCCCACAGTGCTGGGGGTGGGGGTGGTGGGAGACATGGGTTGCCCATGGGTGGGGGCCTGCTGGCAGGTTGCCCACAGTGCTGGGGGTGGGGGTGGTGGGAGACATGGGTTGCCCATGGGTGGGGGCCTGCTGGCAGGTTGCCCACAGTGCTGGGGGTGGGGGTGGTGGGAGACATGGGTTGCCCATGGGTGGGGGCCTGCTGGCAGGTTGCCCACAGTGCTGGGGGTGGGGGTGGTGGGAGACATGGGTTGCCCATGGGTGGGGGCCTGCTGGCAGGTTGGCCACAGTGCTGGGGGTGGGGGTGGTGGGAGACATGGGTTGCCCATGGGTGGGGGCCTGCTGGCAGGTTGCCCACAGTGCTGGGGGTGGGGGTGGTGGGAGACATGGGTTGCCCATGGGTGGGGGCCTGCTGGCAGGTTGCCCACAGTGCTGGGGGTGGGGGTGGTGGGAGACATGGGTTGCCCATGGGTGGGGGCCTGCTGGCAGGTTGCCCACAGTGCTGGGGGTGGGGGTGGTGGGAGACATGAGCAGGTGTGCAGGGTAGTTCCCTGTGGTGTGTGCTGCCTGCAGGGGCCGTGGAGGGTGTACAGGTAATGCCTGGGAGCACACAGCCAAATCGCGTGTGCAACTTCCCGCGCGCCCCTGAAATCCACGTACCCGGCCATTTCGCGTGTGCAACTTCCCGCGCACCCCTCGATTCCACGTTCCCTGCCATATCGCGTGTGGGACTTCCCGCGCGCCCCTGGAATCCACGTACCCGGCCATTTCGCGTGTGCAACTTCCCGCGCACCCCTCGATTCCACGTTCCCTGCCATATCGCGTGTGGGACTTCCCGCGCGCCCCTGGAATCCACGTACCCGGCCATTTCGCGTGTGCAACTTCCCGCGCACCCCTCGATTCCACGTTCCCTGCCATATCGCGTGTGGGACTTCCCGCGCGCCCCTGAAATCCACGTACCCGGCCATTTCGCGTGTGCAACTTCCCGCGCACCCCTCGAATCCACGTTCCCTGCCATATCGCGTGTGCAACTTCCCGCGCACCCCTCGAATCCACGTTCCCTGCCATATCGCGTGTGGGACTTCCCGCGCGCCCCTGAAATCCACGTACCCGGCCATTTCGCGTGTGCAACTTCCCGCGCACCCCTCGAATCCACGTTCCCTGCCATATCGCGTGTGGGACTTCCCGCGCGCCCCTGAAATCCACGTACCCGGCCATTTCGCGTGTGCAACTTCCCGCGCACCCCTCGATTCCACGTACCCGGCCATTTCGCGTGTGCAACTTCCCGCGCACCCCTCGAATCCACGTTCCCTGCCATATCGCGTGTGCAACTTCCCGCGCACCCCTCGATTCCACGTTCCCTGCCATATCGCGTGTGGGACTTCCCGCGCGCCCCTGAAATCCACGTACCCGGCCATTTCGCGTGTGCAACTTCCCGCGCACCCCTCGAATCCACGTTCCCTGCCATATCGCGTGTGGGACTTCCCGCGCGCCCCTGAAATCCACGTACCCGGCCATTTCGCGTGTGCAACTTCCCGCGCACCCCTCGATTCCACGTTCCCTGCCATATCGCGTGTGGGACTTCCCGCGCGCCCCTGAAATCCACGTACCCGGCCATATCGCGTGTGCAACTTCCCGCGCACCCCTCGATTCCACGTTCCCTGCCATATCGCGTGTGGGACTTCCCGCGCGCCCCTGAAATCCACGTACCCGGCCATTTCGCGTGTGCAACTTCCCGCGCACCCCTCGAATCCACGTTCCCTGCCATATCGCGTGTGGGACTTCCCGCGCGCCCCTGAAATCCACGTACCCGGCCATTTCGCGTGTGCAACTTCCCGCGCACCCCTCGATTCCACGTACCCGGCCATTTCGCGTGTGCAACTTCCCGCGCACCCCTCGAATCCACGTTCCCTGCCATATCGCGTGTGCAACTTCCCGCGCACCCCTCGATTCCACGTTCCCTGCCATATCGCGTGTGGGACTTCCCGCGCGCCCCTGAAATCCACGTACCCGGCCATTTCGCGTGTGCAACTTCCCGCGCACCCCTCGAATCCACGTTCCCTGCCATATCGCGTGTGGGACTTCCCGCGCGCCCCTGAAATCCACGTACCCGGCCATTTCGCGTGTGCAACTTCCCGCGCACCCCTCGATTCCACGTTCCCTGCCATATCGCGTGTGGGACTTCCCGCGCGCCCCTGAAATCCACGTACCCGGCCATATCGCGTGTGCAACTTCCCGCGCACCCCTCGATTCCACGTTCCCTGCCATATCGCGTGTGGGACTTACCGCGCACCCCGGTATGCACGCACACGTTTATTTTTGCTTTCTGCGCGTGTCTGTGTTTGTGGGTACCCCTTTGTACGTCATTTGTCCAGGAGGGCAACAGTATTGTGCATTGGTTATGTCTGTATATAGGTGCTATTTGTTGGCGCGCCTTTTAGCGCACATTTCTTGCAGGCGCAGACACGCTACCGCCTGCTTTCTTGTGGCGGTCGTGTTTGTGCCTGTTTGTGCCTGTGCGCTGCTTTGAGCGTGCGCTTTTTTGCCCTACTCTATTCCATGAATACGTGTTGTATGCGAGCGTGTGGGCGTTCCGCGCACTTGCCTCCTGAACTTTCCCCGTGCCGCCCACATTCTTCCCCATTCCGAGTGTTGTGCCCCATTTTATTCCCCATTCCGAGTGTCCCGCCCTGTGTTCCGCCTACTTTAGAGCTGTGCGCTGCGCTCGGAGTGATGGCGCAGTGGCCGTGGCGCACGACGTTGGTTGACCTGTGCGCCGGCCTGCGCCGCGCGCTTTTTCGGCGCACGTCCTCTGCTTTTCTTGCGCACGGACTTCCATGAATCGACGTGCGCTGGTTTCCCTGCGCTTTGCGCTGATTTTCGGCGCAGCGCACGTATTGGCCCCTCTGCGCCGGGATTTTCGGCGCACATTTATTCCATGAATCGGCCTGCATATCTACCAATGTTAACGTAGAAACAGTAAAACATTCCAGAAAGTCAATTTTACAAAAACATTCCAAAGTACAGTTCTTAACAATCTCTTTAAAAAATATTAGAAGTTACTTTCTACACTTAAAAACTACAGCAGTATAAGCACGCTTGCATCAGTATACGCCCACAACTCAGGACAGTCCAGGTTCCTAGAACACATAGCGCCTCATTACGAGGTTGGAGGCAGCCATGGAGCTATTAGCTATTAGCTCCATGGCTGACTACAAAACCCTTCCGACTCCGCCCTGGTGAATGGAGCAATTACCGGTCCATTCTGAGGTCGGAGGGACCAGTGATTCCACATTCACCAGGGCCATTCCCCATTCCCATTTGAGCCCCTATAGGGCTCAATGGGAATGGGGAAGGTGCTAATAACGGTACCGCAAATTGCGGTACTGTTATTAGCTCTAGAGTCCCTTTGCGGGTCCCATCGTTAACGCCTGCAAAAACCAGGCATTAAGGAAGGACCTGCAAAGGGAACTCGTAGTAATCCCTTACCTCCCACCTCGTAATGAGGCCCAAAGTCCCCAAAGTCATGCTCGAAGCGGAAGGCAAAGTGATCATGGGAGGCAACCTCAATATGTGGATGGACCCAGCCCTGAACAGACAGGCGGGAAACCCAACAGCCTCCATTCCCCCAGAAGCCGGTTGCACACAAGCAATAGAAATGATGGACACCTACAAACTTAAAGACGCATGGCACCATATGAACCCTCAGCAAGCAGGCTTAACATTCTACTCAGCGCCTCACGCCACATATACCAGAATCGACTACATCTACCTTAGTCCGTATATCATTACGGCGATGTCAACATCCGAAATATCACCTATAACGTGGTCGGACCATGATATGGTTACAGTCACTCTCGATCGTCAGCCGCTCCCACACAGAAGCTCGAAGTGGCGCTGCAACGAAACGCTGTGGAAACACCCGATATTCAGAGAACAACCCAAGAATGACATCAACCAGTACTTTGAGCTAAACAACACAGGCGAAGTTCCGACGAACACAGTATGGGAGGCCGGGAAAGCCACATGGAGGGGGATACTCATCAAGGAAGGAGTGGCAAAGAAAAGAGAATGACAACTCATAGAAAACAAACTCAGAAATGACATAACCCGATTAGACTGCCTTGCCCAGTCCGCCGGCCCCGCCAGAGCCCAAAAAATAGACAAAGCTAACAACAAGAGAGAGGAATTGCGTCAGTTGGAAGCAGACCAAATCGTCCGCAAGCTTCAATACTTGAAGCAAAAGCAATATGAGAAAGGGGACAAGGCAGACTCCCTTCTTGCGCTAGACTCCTCGGGCAGCGTAAAGAAAGATGGGTGTCAGCCATAAACAGTGAACCCGATTCCATCGATGATCATCCCCCGAGCATCCCAGGACCCTTCGCCAGCTTCTAGGAAAAGCTCTACACCTCAGACTCCACATCTCACGAGCGAGCAATCACAGAATACATGAGCAAGATACCCCTCCCGAGTCTGCCTCTGGACATAGCCCCCATCACTGGAGAAGAGATAGCAGAAGCAATCAAGAGACTCCCAACAGGGAAAGTCCCCGGAAATGATGGCTACACGGCCGGCTTCTATAAAACCTTCATTGACGTCCTCCTTCCCTTCATGGTCAAGCTCTTCAATAATATCCTCCAAACTGGGACCGCCCCTGAATCCTTCTCTGATGCATTAATCACGGTCATCCCCAAAGAAGGTAAAGACCCCAAACTGTGCACATCCTATCACCCTATTTCCCCACTGAACACGGATGCCAAAATCTATGCGAGAGTCCTCACCGCAAGGCTAGAACTGCATATGCCAGCTATAATTCACAACAATAAGGTGGGATTCATCCTCGGCAGACAGGGAGCAGGCTCCACCCGCAAGACCCTCCATCTAATACATGAAGCCAGGAAAATGTCGAACACACCAGTTCTGTTCTCAATCGACGCCGAGAAAGCGTTTGACAGAGTCAAATGGCACTTCCTAGAGGCCACGCTGAAGAAAATAGGACTAGGCCCTACTCTAAGATGAGGAATCAAAGCTGTCTACACCTCGCTGTGGGCATCTGTCGCAGTGAACTCCAAGTACTCACGCTGGTTCCCCCTGACCAGGGGTACAAGACAAGGATGCCCCCTTTCTGCTATACTATTTGCATTATCATTGGAACCACTGACACAGAAGATCAGAATGAGTGAAGGTGTTGAGTGAAGGTGTTGAGGGACTACGCATATGCTGGCCCTGTACGCGGATGACACCTTACTTCATGTGCAGAACCCAATGACGTCAATTCCCCAGGCGATCCAACTTATAGAAGAATATGTGGCACTAGCAGGCTTTAAAATGAACAAAACCAAATCCATCCTCTTTTCGCTGCACGAACCATCGTCGGAGCAACGCATGGAACTGGAACGATTGGGGCTCATCATTGGCGGGTCGACACTGAGGTACCTAGGCATTAACTTGACCAGAGACATCGCCGATTTGTATAAAGCCAACTTCCCCCAACTTCTTGCTGCTCTAAAAGCAGATCTCACAAAGTGGCAACCTCTTACAATTTCGTGGATGGGGCGTCTGAACGCTGTGAAAATGGTCAGTCTCCCATGCTTCTTGTACCCTTTCCAGGTACTCCCAGTAACAGTTCCAGAGCACTTCTTCAAACAAGTTAGAACGGCTATAACTAGATTTCTATGGGCGGGGAAAAAACCCAGAATACCGTACGCAACCCTAATACTACCCAAGGACCGAGGAGGAGTTGGCCTCCACGACATTCAACAATACTACCAGGCGACCCAATTACGAATCCTCCTCCCCCAACTCAAGGACAGGAAAGATCTCCAATGGGTTCAACTGGACAACTACAACCTAACCCCGGCGACCCTCACAGAAGGGATATGGGTCCCCCGGCCACAGCTCACAAGAAGACTGCGCAACCACCTAATCTTAGGGACAATATGGAATATATGGAAAGAAGGAAAAAGAATGGTGGGCGTTACCACATGGGCCTCTCCCCTGAGCCAACTCTGGGCGCCCGGCAGTCAGAGAAGAGATCCCGGAACATCCAAGATATCAATCGTGGTTCGAAGCAGGTCTTGAAAGAGTGGGCCAGCTATGGAGGAATGACAAATTCATATCAGTCACAGAGCTAGAAGAAGCCCTCCAGATACATCCCATACAGACTTTCCTATATCTGCTCTTGAAAGGCGTCATGTCCAAGAAGGAATGGAAAGATAAAACAAGCAGAGAGCTAACGCCCTTTGAAACAATCCTAGATACAACCACCACAAGCAAAGGGCTAATAGCACGTATGTATAGCGCCTAATCTGTACTGATCAAGCCTCTAGCCCCCATCTAAAAAGCAAATGGGAAAAAGACTTTGGCATGGAATTGGATCAATCCAAGTGGGACAAGATTTGCAGCACACCATCCCGGATATCAATCGCCTCACAATACAAGCTACATGCAACAATACTACTCGATCGATGGCAGTACTACCCACTCAGACTGTCGAAAATATATCAAAACAATAGCCCACAATGCTGGAGACGATGTGGGATGGAAGTAGATTACTGGCACATGTGGTGGGGCGGTCCCAAAGCCCACATATATTGGACTGAAGTTTTAGGATGGATCAAACAGATCGACAGCATCGAGAGGAAACCAGCCCCCTTCCTAATGCTGTTTGGCCTAGAAGAAGAAGAGGAAGAACTCACTAGGGTCAAAGGACTGGTGTCAATGTTGCTGTTAGCGGCGAGAGCGTGCCTAGTCCAATGGAAGTCCACCCGTCTCCCAGTCAAAAAAGAATGGATCAATGTTGCCAGAAACATCCACAAAATGGAGAAAATCACGGCAGCCCTCCATGATAAAGCACTGCGACACGAAGAAATGTGGTGCGATTTTGTTAATCAGCATATAGCGAATGAATAAACAAATGAGCTGGAAACCAAAACTGTGAAAACAACCTCATTGACCAAGAACAAAAGAAACCTAGCCTGCCACGAAACTTAAGCGCAAATGTATCGCAGGAAATCAAAGTCCCACTCTACGTTAAACATGAACAAAGCAATTGCCGACAAAAAGGTAGGACTTGAAATGCCGTCAGGGGAAGGGCGGGGGGAGGGAGGGAGTTTAGCACTTAAATCTGGAAGGGAAGGGAAGGACAATAATAGACTACTGCAAGGCGTTTACCCAATCGATGTGTCAAACTGCTGCACCAATGTGAATTAGCATTGCATGTATTTGTATGCACTTCCCATGTGATATAAAACCAATAAACTTAAATTTTAAAAATAAAAAAACTACAGCAGTAAACGAATCCGTGAAACTCTGCGTGTCAGCACATTTCAACTAAAGAAAAAGTTCTTTATATTGATTTTAAACAGAATGAAGTCACTAACTAAAAAATCTATATATTACAAAAAAAACTTCTAAACATGTGCAATGTCAATATACATACCTTTTCCAACTTCTGTAAAGGTGAATGATTTGACACAAGCAGCACAGAACCATATTTCAATTAAGAGGCTTATAAACAACCCAATTGGCATCGACAATAATGGGCGAGACTATGAATTATGAATTGGTAGGGGACACCAATATAGAAAAAGAATCATCCCCAAGAAACTTTCAAACAAATGTTCCTTTTGTACAAAAAAGGCATCCAGTGTACAAATGGACCTCCAGCTCAATATGTAACGTACGACTACATTAGTTCAAATGATCACAACAATTCCTCAATCACTATGTGAAACTAAAATCAAAAGTAGAATCTAAACTTTACAAACCATTGACTCCTGCCTAGTACGCATCCACATTGGAGTATGAGGACATTCATTAGCCTGCATGTCAGAAATTTCTTTTCAAAGGCACCTTCCATCACATCAAAATGTTATCAAAACACCATTCCGCTATGCTAAACCTTGTCCATAGATTGTTCTATGCAAAATGTCCTGCTCTAGAACTGCAAAAATTAAATAACATTCTCCTACATGGAAGAGTCACAGAACTCCTTCGAGAAATAGAACACATCCATAGTAGATATTTTGGAACTGAAGTTAACTTAGAAAATTCAGTAACTTTAGAAAATGTACAAAAACCTTGTAAACACTAACCTCATTGCAAACACATACAAAAAAGAAATAGCAACGTTTCAAAACACATCTGCTGAAATGCCAGACAAAGTATGTGTCTGTTCTTGCAGAACATTTTATAAAAAAGAGTACAAAAATAGTAGATATGGCCTACAAAATACAAGACAATGAGGAATCCCAATGGTTCCAATTATATTTATATCTAACAACAGAAAATAAATACAAAACAACTAACCCCACAATAGTTTGCACATACTGCAATACAAATGTTGACAATAACCAAATGCCATCACGGGCTATCACTAATAACCTAGAAATCTTTCCACTTCCAAAAGCTCTCCAACAACTTAACTTGTATGAGAGCATCATAATACAAACAGTACACCCATTCCAAGCCATAATACACCTTTATCACAAAACTGCCAAATTGCCTCCATTGGAGTTACTAAAAGGCATTTGTGACAAAGTATTATATTTGCCATTAGATATTAAAGAAAATGTAGAAGAAGGAAGGTTAATAGAACAACCTTTTATTGTACTCGTTAATGGTGTACCAACAAAAGACAAACAAATGTGGCAACAACGAGTTGACATAAAGCAAATTAGACAAAGCCTACAATATCCCAAAGAAAACAACAAATACTACAGAGCTATAAACATAGAAGGAAACTTAAGAGAAACCACCCCAGTATACAATTCACCCACTAGATTCCAAAGGCACCATAGAAGATGCATTAGAAACATATCAAATGCCTCAACCCAAAGCATCTCCAATGATCCTATGGGAGAAACGTGTAGAAGCACATTTTTTTCTTCTACTCTTTCCTACAGGAAAACGAGGAAGGTATGATGAAAGAGCCACACAAATTAGTGCATCAGAATATCACTCTTTATCAGTGTATTCTGAAGACCCAAGATTCTGACAAATTGTAGAATACATTTTTCACCTCCTCTTCGAAAGGAAACTAGCACTTCTCTGTTATGGAGTTGCACACACATAAAAAACAGGCTCTCATTTCTTAAACATGTAAGCTACCCAACTGCTTCAAAAGATAAAAGACAAAGATTAAGTTTTGGAGTCAAGTATCACAAATCTCTTGGCAAACATGCCTGGTACGAAAGAATACTGGTTCCGATGTAACGCTGATGTACGTTGTATGCTAAAGAACCTCGGCCGACCCACATGGTTTCTTACTTTAAGTTTTTGTGTTTGCTTGTTTGTTTATTTATTTGTATGGCGCACCCAACCCAGAGGTATCTGTGCACCTTTCACACAAAGGTTACAAGTATACTTTCAGCTAAGTTACAGTGTATACAAAAAACAATAGATACAGTGAATTATACAAGATAGGTCAGGAAATATATACATAAAGTACCGGTGCAGAAGAGAATAAATAGGTAATCAGATAGAAGTTACTTAGCTAAGTCAGGAAGTCAGATTTCCTTGTATGTGCAGGTCTAGAACCATCCAGTTGTGTCATTGGTAACAAGCCACCTTATAGCATTGCGCCTGAAAATGAAGAAAAGTTGGTTGGTTCTCAGTGAAGGAGGTATGGTGTTCCATGCTTGTGCTGCCATAACAGGGAAGCTACTTCCCCCTGCTTTTTTAGTTTAAATCTACGCACAACCAGACAGGATAAATTGGTTGTCCTTGTGGGTCGTGACGTGGATTTTCTAATGATTCTCTCGGAAAGGAAGATAGTGGCTGCTTGATTAAGGCATTTATGATTGAGTGATAAGGTTTTAAGCATAATATTGTCCTTTGTAGAGAGCCATTTGTTCTGTCTCCTCAAGTGTGAGATGTGTTCTCTCCTAGGTATGCCATGAGCTGCTCTGAGAGCATAGTTCTGCATGATTTGGATTTTATTGGTGATGTATTTGCTCTCCCCCAAGTACAGAGCATTACAATAATCCAGCTTAGAGAGGATAAGTGCTCCAGCTAGCATTGTACAATTTTCTTTGGGCAGAAATGGTTTGCAGGCCCTAATCAACTTACAAGTGTAAGCTGTAGAGGATGCCATGGCATTGACTTGCTTGTTGAATGTGAAGGCAGAATCGAGATAAAAACCTAAAGTTTTTACTTATTTTACCACTTTAATGGTATTACCATCGATATTGAAGGAGGTATAGTTTGAGCTCAGTTTGTTGAGGTTGGTTGTGGTTCCGAGTATTAGGAGCTTGGTCTTGTCTTCATTCAGGCATAGGCCGTGTGCGGGCATCCAGGCCTGGATGATAAGGTATATTTTAGTCACCAAGGCCAGGTCCTTGTCATACTCTCCTGTAAGAGGAATGAGGAGCTCAGTGTCATCTGCATAGTTAGTGTAGGTGACACCCAGATGATCTAGGTCATCGAAAAATGGCTTTGTGAATATATTATATATTGTAGGAGAAACACAAGAACCTTTTGGTACACCACAGGGTATTGTGATAGGATCAGCAGCTGCTAGTGGGGAGAAGACTCTCATAGTCCTATTTGTCAGAGAGTATTTAATCCAGGTGATGGTGCCTTGTGAAAAGTATGCTGCCGAGGCCAGGTGTTTACAAATTACTTGGGGATCCATGAGATCATTGTGCAGAATATGCACGGTATGACTTGCATGACTTAGTACGCACTGCAAACCAAAATAAGGAGGGAATAGACATAAAAACAACAGGAGAACTCTGTTCTCTTGACCCTGTCAATGTTTCAAGATACTTTCACCATCGCTTCATTGCCATGCTGCACTTCATCTGCAATAAAACTACCCCTCCACTCAGAGAAGTAGAACATTTCTTTGGGAGGAATAAATATCAATCTATAAGCGCATCACGCATTCACATGCTTTTGTGGATGAAAGATGCTCCTAAATTTGCCCATGACAGTGATGCCACTGTTTTACAATGTATTCATAATACATTACCTGTGACATCTCTTCAGAAACCACTCATAGTGACCTACGTACAAAAATATTAAGCTTCCAACAACTTAAGTGTGGCAAATACAGCCAACTTTGATATACAAACAAAGGTGAATACTATACCTTTGGCTTCCCTAGACCAGTTTCCACCAAAGGACAAGTAAATAGCGTGATGTCTTCAGTTAGACACAGTGTAAAAGTGAAATCCCCTAAAAACACATAGAACATTAAAGGAGATGAGGCATCCAAGTACTTCAATGATTACAATGCGATCATTGCCCTCTTGTGGAATGCAAATATAGACATTCACTACATTGCAGACAATTCCACTGCAGTTTCAAGATACGTCACAGCATATCTCACCAAAGCAAAGAAGACAGAGCTAAAGACCTTTGGGATGACACATCATCTAACAAAACCCTGTCACAAAAATTGTACAGCTTCGGTATACAAATGCTGTCACATAGAGAATATGGTTGTTACGAAGCTGCAGACCATTTAACAGGTACACCTCTATTTGGGACATCTGAAAACATTGTCTGGCTAAACCTTGGTCCAGCTTCTCACAAAAAAGGGTACTAAAATCCTACCAAGAGATAGATACAACGGCCACAAATGATCCAATCAGCCAGGACATTTAAAAAAATAAATTGGCACATACTATCTAAACAAACGTACTGCTTTGGAAAACATGTGCCTGTACGAAATAGCCCAAAACTACTCCTACAAAAACAATGTTATGCCAGATGAGACAAATGTGAAGGAAGCCTAATAACACTTACCAAGGCCAGCCTAACTGTAAACTGACTACTTCTCCTCCCAGTAGAACACCAAAACAAATTAGAATTCTACACATTGTCAGCAGAAGCTGCTATTGAAGTATGCAGAATTCTGCAACACATGAAATTCCTCCTGGTTGATGAAGTAAACATGGTTTCCAACCTCATGCTGGCTTTAATTCATCTCATAATGCAGGAAGTCCTTAAAACCGACTACCTACAACTGTTTGAAGGAAAGCACATTATTGTTTTTTGGTGACCTTCTGCAGTTAACACCAGTACAAGGTCAACCCATTTTCGAAACATTAGGACACAAACAATGCTGTAATGCACTTGGCAGCATTGAGAATGTAAATTTCTGGCAACATTTTTCACAATTGAGAACTAATTCAGAACATGTGTCAGTCTGAAGATCTGAGCTATGCTAACATTTTAAAAAGCATTAGACCTCGTCTGCTTACTAAAGATGCAAAATCCATCTTAAAAACTAGAGTAATCCATGAGCTGTATGGCCAAAAGGCATCTGCCCGATGTCATTGAAAAATGAACTCAGCAAAATGTAAAATAAATGTGCTTCATGCCAACACTTACAAGCTTTACCCAATTCAATGAAACGATGTTAAAAATGTAACAAATGGCAATAAAAATATTGTTAAAAAAATAAATGCAACCCATAGAACATATCCCCTCCACCTCCATGCCCCTCACCCCTCCGGCCAGCAGAACAATCTCCCAATTTGACTTGCTCCCATATTAGAACCCAAAATGACAAATATCATCAAAAGTCTCAAGCCCTCCCAATGCAATGGAGATGCGTGTGTGGACCCTAACCTCAAATTATGCGCCGAGATGCTCACACCCATCATCACATCTATCGTTAACTCCTCCTTCACTTAACTCCTCCTTCACAACTAAAACTGTGCCAACTGCCCTAAAAGAAGCCTGAATCCTCCAGCTTCTAAAAAAGCCCTCCATTCACCCCACCATTCCCACCAACTATCACCCGATCACCACCCTACCCTTCATCCTAAAATCCTCAACTTCTCAACATATATTCAAGTCCAACAATACCTCAAAGACAACCACATCCTAGTCATGTGCCAATCAGGGTTCCGACCAAGGCACGGAACCGAAACCGCCTTGCTGGACGTAAATAAAACTGTTAGATAACATCAAAGACTCAGGCAAACTTACCCTGCTCCTCATACTGGACCTATCAGCAGCATTTAACCTAATTGACCATCAGACACCCTGCAACCACTTCACCACAACAGTAAACATCTCCCTAGTAGCAACAGACTGGATCAGGTCCTTTTTAGCAGACATACCCTCCAGTGTCTTCATGGACGACTATCTGGCCCACAGACACCAGTAACCTGTGGAGTACTACAAGGATGCTGCATCTCCTTAATCCTGTATAACATGTATACTAAACCCATGTTTGATCATCCGGATGCCCTCAGCATATCCTACATTAATTATGCTGATGACCCAAATCCTTCCCCCTCTCTCAGGCACCTAACACCTTGGTGCTGTGTTAGGACTGTTTTTCTGAAGTCCAAATAAGGGCTTAGTAAAACCATTCAAATGAGACAGTGCGAGACTCCACTCTCAGTATAACCCTGTAGCACCTGAGTATATGATAGTGTAGACAGAGCAGCCAGGCTTATCTTAGGAGGGAGGGAGAGAGGGCTCTAGAATCAGTACATAAAAATTGTAATACACATATGGTCCAAACAAACACTGAAACACCATGGGCCTCATTATGACTGCCGGTGGAGTCATTTTTGTACCGGCGATGGGCAATTATCGTGACATTCCGGCCCCTCCAGACCTGGTAATTGCCCATTGCCGGGTGCCGGTATTTATTACTCCCCATTCCCATTTGAGCCCCAAAGGGCTCACTGGGAATGGGGAGGCCGGTAGCGCTAGCACCATTAATAACGGTGCCAGCGCTCCCATGTAGGTCTGCTCCTGGGTGCCGTTCTGCTCGGCAGGTCAGACCTGCCGACCGACAAGCACCCACGAGCAGACCTCATAGTTACCTAGGTTGTTGGGATCCAGAGTGGGCTTCTTTAGTAGAGGGAGGCTCTGTCCTGTTTTTAGGATTGATGGGAAGGTGCATGTGTTAGGGTGCGGTTGATGATCTACAGGTAGGAAAGGAGAGTTTCTGCAGGGAGGGTGTTGAGGATGGATGCTGGGAGGATGTCGTTTTTATACGATGTGTCGTTGAGGGCAGCTAGGGTTTCTACTAGGTCCTCTGTCGAGAGTGTCTTGAATGTTGTCCAGGGTGTGGAGATTTCATGAGGAGGGATGTGAGGTGGGTCTGTAGATGCAGAGCTGGTGTCTATGTGCTGGCAAATCTTGCTGATTTTGTCGATGAAGAAGGTGGTGATGGTGATGAATTTTTTTGATGGAGTGTGGTATGACAGTTTGGGGTAGTGGGGTGATGCAGTGATTGACCACTTTGAAGAGGGCTGTGCTTTTTATGTCTGATTCTGCTATGGTATTCTGATAGTAGGAGGCATTGTCTGTGTTGATTAGTTGTTGGTGGGTTGCTCAGAGTTCCTTTTGGAGCACTACATTGGATGCAACCCTTAAGCGGTGCCAGGTTTTCTTTTGTTTCCTGATGACTCTTTTGCTGAGGTTGAGTTCTTGCGTATACCAGGGTGTGACGGTTATGGTTTGCAGGTGTGTTGTTTCAGAGGCATGTGTCGGTTGATGGAGGCTGAGAGGGTGGTGTAGAGTGCTTCCAGTAGAGGGTTGTAGTTCATTTGGGGGTGTTTTGGTACATGTAAATGGGAGGTTGGCAAGGTCTTCCATGAGGGCTTCCGCTGGGAAGTTCTTGAAGGACCTGAAGGTTTGTCTGATGGGTTTCTGCTAGTTGTGCTTGACTGATGTGGTGTGAGGGATGTTGAAAGGCACGGCAAGGTGGTCAGACCAGTCAAGTGGGAGAGGAGAGCTCTAGTGGAGGGAAGACAATTCAGTGATTATTCGGTCAAGGATGTTACCTTTGGTGTGTGTTGGGTCTTTCATGTGCTGTGTGAGGCTGAGGGTGTTGAAAAGGCAAAGAAGAGCTTCCTTTGTTGGTTTGGTGACCTTGTTTCCTGGGAGGTTGAAGTCATCTAGGAAGATGTTGTTTGTGAGGGACATGGAGGTGACCAGGTTGATTAAGTTTCAGATGAAGGTGGTGTTGGGGTTGGGTGGTCTGTAGATGAGATGCATGGCGACTGTATCCATCGGGGAGAGCAGAAAGTGGCAGGAGAGGACTTCTGTTGCCACTGTTGTCAATGTCACGTCTGGTGCAGGGCTACAAGGTCTTATGGATGACTGCAAGACCTCTGCCTGTCTTGTTCGGCTGGTCTCTATGTTGGATGATGTAGCCATCAGGGACAAGGACATCTAGGATGTTGGTAGAGGTGGGTGTCACCCAGTTTTTGGTGATGAAGATGGTGTCATGGTCGTGTGTAGTGATGATGCCAGTGATATCTTCTACATGGGTGATAGCTGAGCGGATGTTGAACTTCTGTGTTGTGGACCGTGAGGGAGTGCTTATGGGCTTCGGCTCATGTGGGTGAGATTGCTGCAATTCAGAGTCTATGCCTTAAAGAAGGGGTGATGTCATTGATGTTGGCATTGCCTGGTGATCATGGGATGGCCTGTGGGAACGGAGGGAGAAAACACATGTCGTCATGTGCTTTTCTGCTGTCTGCGCAGGGTATACGGCCAGGGATCCTCTTGGGCCAAATGTGTTCAAACAGGAATTGTCCTCTTCTTTGTCTGCCCTTCACTTCGGAGGCCCGGTGAGAGATGCCCTTGATCTAAGAGTTAAGAGCAGAAAGGAATAGGCAGGACTAAGAAGGTTGGTGGGGCTTAGGCCACGTAACCTAGATCCACTTACACCTGCTCACCCACTGCAAAGGAAAGTGGCTGGAGGGCCGCTTAAGTAGAGAAAAAGGGTGGCAAAGTTTAAAGTGATCGACCGGTGGGCGGGGCTAAGGCCACGTGACCTATATCCACTTGCCCCTGCTCACTGCAAAGGAAAAGAGGCTGGATGGCTGGTTAAGTAGGGAAAAGGGCCAGCAAAGCAGGAAGGCACCAACAGTTTAAGGTCATTGACAGGCAGACGGGCTTAGATAACCTGACATATATCCACTTGCACCTGCTCACAAACTGGAAAGGAAAATAGACTAGAGGGCTGCTTAAATAGGGAAAAGGGGTGGCAATGCATGAAGGCACCAAAGGTTTAAAGAGATTGACAGGTGGGCAGGGCTTAGGCCACGAGAGCTAGATCCACTTGCACCAACTGCCTTCATGGACTACAGCTACCAGAATTCCCTAAGGCTACAAACTTATTCCAAAAGCAACACCTGAACAGACTGCCTGCCTGATGAGTGCAAGAGGCACGAAAGCGCTTGCAGGATAACACCATCTGGACTCTGAGAGGCTTAATAAGTTGGGAAGCAGAGTTGGTTACCCAGCCGGACTCCCCACTGGGGGCTACGATAGAAAAATAGGAGAGAGTTTGATCTTGGCTGGCTCTAAACTAAAGATAGCAGAATTCCCTGCTGCAACATCCTGGTACTTACCAGATGGATTGAACCCTTCAAACATGAATCTAGTCATCCTCCATGAAGATTACTGAGGCTTGAAAGGGTGCCAGGAGGACAACATCACTGGACTGTTGAGCTGATTGCAGCTGGGACCCAGAGTTGCACCCCTGCCACCTTTATTTTGTTTGCACCTATCAATGGAAACCGGGGCTCCAGAGGTACTGCGCCTGGGCTACACATGACTGACTTTGGAGTGCCACACTGTTGGTAAGCCCCCGCCAGCCCCACGCAGGGCCAAAATTGAAAAATGGGGGAGAGGTGGATCCTAGCTGTCTCTAAACTACAGATACCAGAATTCCTTCCTGCAACATTCTGGTAGCTACCAGCGGGATTCCACCCTGCACACCTGAATCCAGTCAGCCTCCCTGAAGATTGCTGAGGCATGAAAGCACGCTAGGAGAACATCCCTGTACTGTTGAGCTGATTGTGGCTGGGACCTAGAGTTGCACCTTTGCCACCCCTCTTCTGTTTGCATATACATATAATTACATGGCCTGCGGTAGCGGCCATGTAGTTATGGTTAAGCTGCTAAACCCATAAGAAGAGCACTTTTTGGGCAGCTTTTAACTTTGCCACCTCTGAACGAATCCTCACCAAAGTTTATTTTAAAAAGTATATGGCCCGCTCTGAATTATTTTTCTAAGTTTGGTGAGGTTTGGTCAAGGGGGGCATTGTTATAGGGGGGGTCCCAACATTTCTTTTTTTCCCATAGACTGAATGGAGAAAAACTTTGCTCACACCGACAGCTCAAACCGCTGGATGGATTTCCACCAAATTTGCGGCAGGAGTGGTGGCTTAGACCTGAAAACATGCTTTTGTAAATTTGATGGAAATCCATCCAGTAGTTCTTTTTAAAACGACCAAAAAGTAGGTCTAAAAAATGTGTGATACCTGTGTCCACTCTGCGGACACACTTCCCTGTTTGCTCAGCAGACAGGTTACCTATTGGCTAATCGGCTTGCGTTGTGTCCGCGGATACGCACCGAGCTCTGTGATTGGTTGTGATGAGGCGTAAGGTGTGTCACATTGTTTTGATGCACCCGCCATCTTGGATCCGCAGACAGCGCAGCGTCGAACTGAGCAAAAATGCAATTTTGGGACGTGTGTTGGTGTGTAGGAGTGCTTGGGGAGGATGGGGGAGTAAGAGGTGGTTCAAATGCTCTATTTTTTTAGGTGGCAGGAGCTCTTGATGTGTTCGCGGTGTGTTCACGGTCACCGCAGCTGGACATACTAAACACTGGGCGCACTACTACGTATTTTACTTTAGTATGATGTTGGTTTTGGGTTGTTAGTAGAGCATTGATTGTAATTAATATCCCCTATAAGCAGTCCACATACCACAGTCAAAACGTTTGGTGACATGGGTGTGTTATGCTGCGGTGGTTGTGGCAAGGGCCTAGAGCCTGGCTGTAGGCCTTTGGCCCTGCACCCAAGACTCTAGGCCCTGGCCACAACCACGCAGCATAACATACCCATAGAATCAAACACCCATCAAATATCCACAACCCAAACGTTTTTGTACTGTTTCATTTGTATAGTCTGTATGTAAAGTTTTGGCTAGGCTATGCAGTTAAGATTGTAGAATTTGGTAACAAGCACTGCAGCATAAGATGCCCATGGAAATAAACATTTTGGATTGTGGTCTATGGTTAGATGTTTGCTTGAATGGGTGTGTTATGCAGCGGTGTTTGTGAGTCCATTAATAATATACTTACTGTTTAACTTTTTGTGGTTGTATGCATTTTTTTCATGACATGGGTAATTGGAGCAGACATTCTTTTTCAATCTCTGTGATAAAAGAAAAGATTATCAAGCTGATTTATGGATTAAATGTGTGCTGAAAAGGGGAGCGCAAGCGTGAAAATCGCAGCGCAAGCGTGAAAATCGCAGCGCACGCGTGGCAAAGCCGCGCACATCGATTCATGGAATTCAGTGCGCGTGTAAATCCTGGGATGTGCGCTAAAATCGTGGGTGGCGCACGTGGGCGCACACATCATTAAACGGCGTGAGCTATGCGCACAGGGAAAGTGCACATTCCGCAGCACACACAACAAAAGTGGGTGGAACACGGGGGGCAGAACACGGGGAATGGGGAACAACATGTGAAAATGTGGGCATTACGGGGGAAATACAGGAGGTAAATGTTCGCAACGCCCACACGTGCGCCTACAACACGTATTCATAGAATCGAACAAGGGAAAGGCATGCGCCAAAGAAGACATGCTAATCAGGAAACACGTACGCCAGCAGTAAGCAGGCGTAAACTGCCCCGCGCAGCATAAAAGTGCGCGTAAACAACAAACAAGCTCAGACGCTACAATAAATATACCGCTCCTCGCAGCAGTGGTCGTGGGACACCGCAGGAGGAGGAGGATAGCCAGGCCCTGCATTTTTTTACCCAGGACCGGCCTTTTTGGGATGCCTGATGACCAGGTGTATGGGAGGTACAGGTTTCCACCACACATAATCCTAGACCTGGTGAGGGAGTAGGAGGATGACCTCAAATCACCCACCCAGTGCTCGCAAGCACTGAGCCCCTTGGAAAAGGTGCTCAATATACTGCACTTCTTGGCTACTGGTTCATTTCAGCAGACAAGTGCCATAGTGGGGGGGGGTGTCACAGGCCACGCAGTCACGCTGCCTACACCATGTATTGGCCATCATGACTGCACCCCCTCAGTCCGCAGGCACATATACATGCCCAGAACACCTGCAGAAAGGCAGGCCATGGTGCAGGACCTTTACGGGGAGGCACACTTCCCAAAAGTGCTAGGTGCCATTGATTGCACCCATGTGGCTCTACGTCCTCCCAGGGCCACTGAGCACATATATCGAAATAGCAAGCACTGGCATTCAATCAACATGCAGGGAGTATGTGATGTCAAGGGAATCATCACTTCAGTATATGCCAACTATCCAGGGTCAAGCCATGATAGTTTCATTTTCAGAATGTCACCCCTAAACCAGGACCTGCAAGCTGGGCGGCATGGTGACACATGTCTGATTGGTGAGTATAAATGCCTCTGCACATGCATGCATGTCAGATACTGAGTAATGTGACAACACCACTAATGATAGCCATCATCACCTCCCCAGGGGACAGTGCCTACTCTCTGAGCACCTACGTGATGACGCCAATTCGGAACCCCACCACACCACCCGACGTAAGATACAACACAGCCCATATTGCAACCCGGGGCATAGTGGAGCGCACATTCGGAGTGCTCAAGTCACGCTTTCGCTCCCTTAACCGCTCTGGTGGGCAGCTGCTATACAGCAGTAGTGTGCAGGATCATAGTGGCAGCATGTGTACTGCACAATATTGCAACATGCCGGCGCATGCCGGTGGACATGGTGGTGCCCCCACATCCCCAACCACATGCACGCCCCCTGCGCATGGGAGGTGAAAGGGCACATGGTGAGGAAGCCCGTACCCAGCTTGTGGTAACTTACTTCACCTAAAATCCCAACCCTGCGGAGAGCACACAGGCCTGGCACATACCAGCTGACAATCAATGATGATGGCAAAAGGGTCAGTCAACTATCACAACCATACCAGCCTGAAATTGTTCACCTGGAAGTGTTACATTGTGTGCACCCCTACCTACTTAAAGACACCCAATGCTGTGTCACAAAAAAGACACACATTCATGCAGCAGGAATGATTAGCCCCTTGCAAAATACCACATCAAAATAGTGCATGTCACCAGACCCCTCCCCATCTCAGCTACCCAACACACCATGGCATGTCATGCAATGTGAAAGCAACTAAATGGCTGCACAACACATGACACAAGTGTCACAAAGTGCAATGTCCCTAATGTAAACAGTCCACAGACAATATGCTCTGAGTAATCAATAAGGAACACCACACATGAACAAATACTTACCAGCAACACAAAACAGCAGTACAGGATGAAAGCATGCCAACATATGATAGCAAAAAATTAAAGTAGTGCAAGTCACACAACCTGACTAAGGCAGCACATCAACCCCTTCCAACTGCAGAGTGTTGATGTCAGGCAAATGTCTCAGTGTACTGCATACAACATGAACTGCATCTGCAAAGGAGACAGCCTTGTGAAGACATGAAGAACCTACATGTGTATAAGGAGAAAGACATGGATGCACAGGCACATATCAATACACCATGCAGTGTAGAATCCAACAACAATCCCCACTAGGGAAGTACACACAGTTTTGACTACAGACTGTCCACACAACTCATGGGAGCCCAATGTTACTTTATAAGTTACTGTCACTTGGTCACACCCTTTGCAAGCCCATGGAAAGGGGAAGCAGGAGGGGTGTATGTGTCAGGAAACCAACCATGTAACCCAAAGATAGGACAAGCCTGCATGTGCCCAGCTGGAATACACAGTGGATGCCCACAGGAGCCACACAAAGCAACACACTGTAAAAAAAAATATAAAAATAAAAATGTGTGGACCGAGGGTCGGGGGGGCCGAGGCCACCCAGGAGGCACGAGGTACAAGGTGCATCCCAACACCCACATGCGTGGATGTTGAAAAAAAAAAAAACCTCCATGGGCTCATGGCCTGTATGGCCACGCTACAGTGGGAGAACTGCTGACGCTCTCATTATCATCTGCTGCTACATCAGGAGGTGGCCGTGATATGGCAGGCAGCCCACGCAAAGCCCTGGTATGGTCCTCCAAGGCAGCAAGCATGCGGGTTTGGAAGGTTTGGTTCTGCAGGATGATGGTACGGAGATCCCCATGCAGCACCTCACGAGTAGCACGCATTTCTGCCTGCATGGCCTCGCGTGATGCCCGGATCTCCTCACGGGTTGCCTGGAGCGCAGCTGAGAGTGAACGTGTGAGCTGCTCCAGCTGCTGTTCTGACCTAAAATTCCAGGAAACCTCAAGTTCACCCTGAATATCTCTGAGGGACCTGTGTTCTAACCTCAGGGCTTTCCTGTGGGCCTGGGCATCTACAGATATGGCTGCACGCAGAGTCTCCAGTGCAGCCCGTCGGTCACTGTTGGATGTCAACATGTCCTCCCTGTGTGAGTGGCAAATGGAGTCTGTTGCCTACTGCTGGAGCTCCACCTGCCTTTCAGGGGAGAGAATGGAAGTGGCCACCATATCCATTGCCTGAGCCATCATTTCACATGATGCCCCCTGTTGTGCTGCAATACTGTAAATGGAGTTCTCCCACACAGTATTGCCTGGTGGCACACGGCCACCACATTGGCGGGCACCACACCTGTTTGGGGCAAGGCGATCTGCACCTTGCTGTGCTGGCACTGCCTGAGGCTGCAGGACTGCATTCCTCCTTTGATCTGCTGGCCCAGGAACAGGAGCAAATATGGTGGAGTGCTGCCCCTGCAGCCTCCTCACCCTGGCTATTTGGGGCAGCAGATGACATTGCTGCCCCAGATCCACATGGCCTGGTGACAGCAACTTTCACCGCCACACAAGGCTTAGACTTGGTGACATGGAAGTCAGCCTGGGAGTCATCCTGTGCCGGTTCAGTTGACAATATGGGCAGGTTTAACAAGGGCTGAGTTGGGATGGTGTCAGCTACATTTCCCACAACCATTGGGGGGGCATAGGTGGCCCCGATTGGTCCTCCACACACTGGCCTCTTGGGGCACCCTGCACATCCTGGCCATGTCCCCTACCGCGCCCACCTTTTGGAGATCGGCCACCTTTGCCTCCCTTACTGCTTGGTCGCCTCCCAACCATGGCACTGATGTTGTTGTGCGTATGGGAGTTGCAGTAAACAATTGTCCTGGGCAATTGGGGTAGGGTACTGGATGGAATTCGTACCCTAGTGCTCTAGCAAGGCTGTCTGTGACCCCTGGGGGAATATGCCAGAGAGGCAGAGGGCTACCAGGTGCCAGAGAAGTTGGTATCCTGGTGGAGCAAGTCCTGGGGCATTATGATGCCCTCTTTGGAAGTACGCGCCGACAATGAAGGACGGAAGAGGATCTGGATGGTCATCGTGACTGCCATCAACGAGGAGGGGGTGGCAGTCTGTGACATTCAACACGTCCGGAAGCGCTGGGAGGACTTCAGGTCCAGGACCCTCAACAAGGCCCGGTGCCTCTTGAAGACAGCGGATGCCAAGGGGTGCTGGGTCCGCCTAACCAACAACCAACTGAGGGTCCTGGAACGTATACGCCCAGCGCTCAACGTCCAGATCCTTGAGAGGCAGACCCGTCTGGAGTCGAGCGGTAAGTGTACATACGTACTGATTGGATGCTGTGCGTGTTGAGGTGTGCCAGGAGTGTGCAGGTTGCACATATGTCTTTGTAGGGCCATGTATGGATGCGTATGTACAGGGACGTGAACCTGCCACATGTGAGTCCTCTCACATGTGAGTCCTCTCATGTGTGAGACACATCGATGGTGTTTGTGTTGGTAAGCATGCTGGCCAAATGCATGTATGGGTGCACACATGTTAAAATTTCTGTGTATGTACTGTGGCATGGTTGTGGTGTCACACATGGATGCTGGTTCCAGCTGCACGTATCTGTACTATGTGCATGTGCATGTGTGTGTATTTGTCAAGTGTGCAACTGTGATACAACATGGATGCATGTGACACTGACATGTAGGAGGCTGATTGCCAGATGTGACATGGATGGCGATGTTATCATTGCGACAGGTTGTGGAGATGTACAGATGCATGTAAGTCTGGTGGGGTGTGTGCATGTGTTCTGCACTCCCCGTGTTGCATGTGATGTCAGGGTCACCTTTGGCTAATCATGCTGTTGTTTGTGTATGGATGGTGCTGCCTGGTGCAACATTCCTGTTGATTTGCTCATGTGTGTGAGTTGAAATGACATGTGTGTTGGGGAGTGTGATGCAATGTCTGAAGTTTGACACTGCCACTCATGTGCAACTGTCATGTGTGTATAAGACCTTTGTACAGTGCCCTGATGCCTGTGTTCTATCTCTCCCTGTCTGCAGCGTCAACTGATAAAGAGGGCGGAGAGGGTGCTGTGGAGCAAAGCAGAAGGGATCCCATCGCACCGTAAGGCCCAGCTCCCCTCCCATGTTGTGAGTGAGGAGTCTGGAGCCGCGTCCGTGGCCGCAGCCACCGAGGGTAGGTCCAAGAGGCGGAGGTCGGGGGTGGACTCCTCGGCAGCAGAAGGGGCAGGCTCAGACCCCACAGGGTCTGACGGAGGAAGATGACACGAGTCATCAGGTTGGTGGGGGGTTTGGTGGAGGAGGAGGCCATGGAAGGGACACACACGGGGTCTGGAGGGGAGGATTCCACTGGTGCTAGTGGTGCAGTCCAGGGGCAGGGACAGGAGGCAGCACAGGCCGCCGTGGAGGTGCCTGTGTGTAATCCTGTCCCCGATCCTGTACTGCATCATCCCGCACCAGCAGGGATGCCTACGTCCAGACCCGTTTTCAGGGAGGGGATGAGCGCACAACAACTGGCCTTCTTCTCCCTGCGGACATGGCAATCCGGGACCGCGCTGAGCTGGTCCTGGCTGGGATGTCGTTGCATCACCGGGGCATGCAAGCTGACCTGCAGTGTTTTCGTCAAGACACTGCACGTCATCTCGGATGCCTCTTTGACCGTGTTGACCTACTAGGTCACCAGTGCTGGATTCCTCCGTGTGCTGGACCTTCTTCCAACCCCCTCCTCACCTGAACCCCCTATGCACCAGTCGTCCTCCATGCCATCTTCCCACCCATGTATCACTGGGCTACCCTGTGGAGCTGCCTCTGACCCAGCGGCCAGGCTGATGGAGGACACATCCCTGCCACAGTCGGGAGTCGGACGTCCAGCAGGGGTGGCCACCACAACAACTGCACCCCAGCTGGAGTAGGATATGCAGGCAGCAAGAGGCAGTGCACCGGCACAGCAGGCACAAGGTAGGAGCAATGATGGCTCGGGGCCATCAATATCAGGGGGGCAGGCATCGGCCAGAGGGCAGGAGGACCATATGGCAGCGGTTGGGCCCGGCCATAGATGCTGAGCGGCAGCGGGTGGAAGAGGCACGGTTTACAATGGTCAGGGCGGAGAACTCCATGCGCAGGGCGCTGAGGTGGGCCGAGTGCCTTAAGGCATTCGCAGGGAGTTGGTGTTGAACATGGCATCTATCCTGTGAAACCTCGGGGCCATGGAAGAGTCCCGCCTCCAGGACATAGACGAGGAGTTCGATGATGCCCTGACCCAGGTAATCAATAAGTGTGCCATCGGACTAGCCCGCTGCCATTGTATATAGTTTGTAGTGTTAGGTTTGATTTTCGTTTTGCTTTATTTTGTGGTGCTTGGACAATGCCCCACCCTTTTGTATATAGTTATTTCTTAGGTATTTTTCTTATAGGTTTCTTTTCATTCATTGGGCTCATGGACCCTGGATTGAATCGTTGTACATAGTTGAACTGTGCATTTATGAAAACAAAATATTTTTTTATTACCATGGATCAATGGATTTTGCAATTTACGTTTCCTTTGGATTTGCTTTGGTGGACGGAGAGTTTGGACGAACTTTCTTTTGGATTACTTTGGATTGGAACTTCATTATTTTTTTCATTTTTGGACATGTATTTCTATTTTTGTTTAAAATATTTTTCATGTTTTCATTCCATTACCTTCATTTTGTGCTAAATACATTTTGATTTATTACTACCATGTGTGGCTTTTGCTCATTGGTTTACTGAATGTCACAATGTGGGTTTACACAATCACTGGCACCCAGTGTGTGTGTGTGTGTGAGGGACATGTGTTGATGTACATAGTTGACTTCTGGTTTGTGTCATGTAATAGGCCTTTCAGTGTGGGTTGGATGGGAAACTTGATTGGTTCTCAAGACTGGGGTGGCGTGCAGTACGATTTTGGTGGACATGAGGCCCATGATTGTGCATCGTTATGACATGTTCGGGAGGACATGAGTCGGGGACTGCTGGCAGGTGCCCGTTACTGCTGGGTGGGTGGGGGTGCAGGGGGACATGAGTCGGGGCCTGCTGGCAGGTGCCCGTCACTGCTGGGTGGGTGGGGGTTCAGGGGGACATGAGTCGGGGCCTGCTGGCAGGTGCCCGTCACTGCTGGGTGGGTGGGGGTGCAGGGGGACATGAGTCGGGGCCTACTGGCAGGTGCCCGTCACTGCTAGGTGGGTGGGGGTGCAGGGGGACATCTGTCGGTGCTCACTTGTGCATGGTGACATGTGGGCTGGCTGGGGGCCATGGCCACGATGGATGGGCTGACTGCGCGGAATGGCCAGGGATGCATGGTAGTCCCCTGTGGTGTGGGCTGCCTATGCGCTGAAATCTATGAATTACCCTGCATATGTTAGTGTAGGTAGCTCATAATGAGTTATTGCATTGTATAATAGACATTTCTGTATTTTTTCGACCCTCATATTTAGTACTTTAGAAGTACTATAGTTCAAACCAGTGTACTGTGTAATTTGCTCAGTTTCTGTGTTTGTTTATTAAATCATTGGGTCTGTGGGAAAAAAAATCCATGCTGGATTAAAAAATATATATTTTATGTTGTGGTACAATATATGTCTTTCATTGTTTTCAGTGTTTATTTCTTGTTTCTTGCTAATCTGTTGGCTTGTTGCAGATTTTTGGGGCAGTTAGATAGCTGTTGGTGTATTCTAATTGTTTATTTCTAGTTTCATGCTATTCCTCTATTTGTTGGGTTGTGTTAGATTTTTGGGGCAGTTAGATACCTGTTGGCGTACTCTAACTGTATATTTCTTGTTTGATTTTAGTGGTATTTATTTGTTTGCTTATTGCAGAATTTTGGGGCAGTTAGATACCTGTGGCGTTTTCTAACTGTTTATAGTTTTGAAATTGAAGTTTTGTTAATGTTTATGCACAGATTAGCTATTAAATTTTGGTTTTAAGAATATTAAATAAGCGTTAACAAGATTTACTGGTAATCTTTGTTTTGGAGTAATGGTAGTATCATTACATTCAAACCATCAACATTTCTTTTTTACATATGCAGTGTAGTGACCTGCATTGGTTGTGGTTCCTGCATGGTAGATTATTCCTATTGTTTTGAAGGCTTTCTTACCAAGTGATACTTGATCATGTGTGAATCCAGTCAGCTTGCAGTTGTTTTTCATACCATCTGCATTGTAACATAAAAGCATTACTATTACGTATTTACTATGTGTCTGTCTTTGTAAGGTGGAGGCATTATCTGAATTGCAGGTAGTACATAATCTGCCGTGGTTTGTATTTTGTACAAGTTGCTGAAATGGAATAGATTCACAGTTAGGTATGGATACATACACAAAGCGTTCATTAGGGACGTGTTCCTGTGCCTCATGGCTGCAGATAGTGCAGGTATGTTTCCAGATGTATGTTTGTTTTCTAGTACTTGTGGTAAGAACATTAGAAATTCTTGTGGAACTTCTTGTGAGTTTATAGTGAATTTGACCATTCCAGCACAGTAGTCCAATTCCTGCCTTATTCCAGAAACACTGTAAGTGTTGTCAGGATTGTTGGTTGCATTTCTATGAAGGACTAACATTTGCAAACACAATTGGTCTGTACTGTGTAAGTAAGTGTTGTCAATAATTGGTGGCAATTGGAGTAAAATATTAATTGCTACATTTGCGTAGCAATTTACACCAGTTGTATTTCAAAATTTGAATGGACCTGACAGTTCTGTGCCACAGTCATGTGTTTGGAGAGTGTGTTGCTTCTTTGAAGAAGTAGTTGAGTTACTTTGAGCAGTAGATTCTTCTTTGGTTGTGGTACTTGATGAAGTATTAGCTTCCTTTACTTTCTTTGGAGGATTTGCAGTGAAATCCTGTATCGTTTCAGTCTGAAGTATTTTTCTTTTGCAACGTTTTGCCTTTTGCAGAACAGGATAGGTTTTTAGATGGGGGTGTAGAGTGAACGCAGTCTATTGTATTCTAGAATGCAAGGAATATCAGCATTTACTTTACTTGCATCAAAGTTGATTAGAAATAGTCTGTAAAGTGTACGTAAGCTTGATAGTGCTACATAGCTCGTGCCTTCTTTGAAGATTGTCCTACCAATATCTATCAATGCTTTATCTAGGGTAAGCGCTTGTGATTTGTGAATGGTGACTGCGTATGGTAGAGTTAGTGAAATACATACATGTCTCTGAAAAGAAGGAAGCGGGGTGTTTGAGCGTCCATATATTTTTAACTTCTGATAGTTTGTCAAAGAGAATATTTACAAACTGAATGTTGTTGTCATGTGGGTATGTTTGAAAGCCAACAACTGTACCAGGTTCTCCATTAACTAGTCCTTGCTCCATGTCAAGGTTACGTTTAAGCATTACTCTTCAGTTTAAATGTAATAATTTTAATATTTTCTCCAAACCAGCTGTGTTGGAGATAGAGTTTTCTAAGGTATTTAGTCTTGTTGTGGCTTGTTGGCACATGTATAGTGTCATACCATGTACATCCAGTTTGTCTGTGGAGCACATTTCAATTATTGGTTGCATTTCTTTGTTCAATATTTTTTCATTGAATTTTGAACAGCTTGCAAAAGTTGGCATCAAGGACATACAATTGACATTTTTGTGTGCTAATTGTTCCATGACATCAGTAGCATATGAGTCATGGCCATAGAGTGCATGGATGTGCCTGGTTTTTAATATTGATTGTGCTTCTTTAGATAGTACACCAACACTAATCATTTTTAAAATGTTGGTGTATGTGAGGTCTGCAGACTGGCGCATGTTTTCAGTTAATTCTCTGTATTGGAAATGTTGCCAAAGGTTGACATTTCCTATGCTGCCAAGAGTTTTACGCCACAGTTTGTGCCCTAAGGTTTTAAAAATAGGTTCAGCTTTTGCTGGTGTTAATTGAAGAAGATTTCCGCAAATAATACTGTGTTTTCCTTCAAAGAGCTCTTTGTTGTCTGTTTTGAGAACCTCTTATAATCTGAGTTGAATCAAAGCCAACATTAGGTTGGAGACGATGCTCGCCTCATCTATTATTAGCATTTTCATTTGTTTAAACACTCCATTGCAGCTTCTGTAGAAAGTTTGTAATAGTCTAATTTGTTTTGGTGTTCTACTGGAAGGAGTAGTAATCGGTGTAATGTGACACCTCCTATGTTGTAGGCAGTTAAACCTGTGGGGGCAGTTACAACAGCTTACCGTTTGTTATTTGTCAATTGTTGGAGGAACTTGCTGATGATTTTGATTAAGAACGTTTTTCCTGAACCAGCTTGACCACTGACGTATAGCAGTATAGGTTTGCAGTCTTGCAGGTACAGTTTTTATTTTCATGTTGCACACCATGTTCAATTTGTTTTGTTATTTCTTGGAAAATGCTATGCTGCTCATTGTTCAGTTGTGAATTCAGTACATGAAGACTTCTGTAGATTGTTCATACTGACAAATGGGGGGTCATTACGAGCTGGGCGGTAAGGGGTGAACAGTGCTGGTAATGGTGCCGGCACCGTTAACCCCTTAACGCCCTATTACGAGTCTGCTTGCGGGACCCGCAAAGGGTGCCTGGTAAAACCTAGCTAGCAGACCAGGGTGCTAACAACAGTTGATAGCTCCCTCCCCATTCGTAACGAGCCCTATGGGGGCTCGAATGGGAATGGGGATGTACCGGCTCTGCGTTCTTCTAATGAGGAATTACCGGGTCTTCCAAGGTTGGAATGGCCCGGTAAGGCCTCATTTGAGGAACCCAGACCCGGTACCCCGTAAGGAGGTAACCATGCCGCAAATTGCGGCATGTTTACCTCCAACCTCGTAATGACCCCCATGGTGTTTTCTACTTCTGTCATGGCTAATTCTGCCTCATTTGCTATTTGTGGCTGTTCCTGTTGTTCTTGGCTTCCTGGTACAGAAGGTTGACTACTGTCGGGGGTGTCCACATCTAGTTGGGCCTGGAGTTCTTATTCGTGTTGCTGTTCATTGTGCAACATTGTTTTCTATTGTGTAAAGTTTACATCTGTTATAGTACTTTCATTTGCTTTGACATCGTCGTCATAGGAGTCATAGGTATCTGGTAATTCTTCTTCTTTTTTCCAGGGTTTAAAAAGTTGTAGCAGGGACATATAATACAATTCTTTATGTTGAGGAGTTTTAATGACAATTTGATATGATTTATTAAGCTTTGTTTGGTAAGTTTCACTAAGCTGCCTTCACAATTTGCCACTCTGTATCTACCTTTATTTTAATCTGGTTTTATATTCTTTTTGTATGTGAAGTGTTGAGCTACGTGGTGTAGACACATGGTTTCCAAAGTGGTACTCCTGTTTGGGTAGTAGGTGTCTAGTGAATAGTTTTTTTAAAATGTCTTGGCTGTTGGGATCATTTTTGGCTATTGTTTCTATGTCCTCATATGATTTGAGAACTCTTTTTCTACATTTAGAAGGACCAAGACTTAGCCATACTATATTTTCAGATTGTCCTTACAAGACAGTACCGGTTAAACAGTCTGCAGCTTCATAGCAGCCACATTCTCTATGAGAGAGCATTTTTATGC